>NC_081560.1:120791209-120904147 GCF_022355385.1 Mustela nigripes | reverse complement strand
AAAAAAAAAAAAAAGATATAGCAGCATGCTTATAATAGCCCACACATGGGAACAACCCAGATGTTCATCAGTGGATGAATGGATAAAGTAAGTTGCTGTACTAGGTGATGTACGGAAGTGTTGAATCACTATATTGTACAAGTGAAAGTAATGTAACACTGTATGTTAACTACAGTGTAATTAAAATAAAATAAAACAAAAAAGAAAAAAAAAAGAACACATTCAGAGGCAGATGTGGGAAATTTTGTGAATTGGGAATTTGGTTGTCTTATTTGTATTTTCCTCTTACTTTCTCATCCCCTTAAAGTCCCATCTGCATTCCCCTAACATGTTTTCCTGCAGGAAAAATTCTGACCCTTTGAGTTCTCTACTTGCTAAATGATTTATCCCAAACCCTGTGAGGAGTGTTGGGCTCTAAATAAACTGGCTCCAATCTACCCAACCAGCATCAATCTTTACCACCGTTCCTATCCATAAACCCTGCTCTCCATCAGATGGAGTGACTCGCCCCTCCCAGAACACGTGCTGCTTTGGCATTCCTCCCTCCCCACTGGTCACACTTTCTCCTGAATACACTTCTTCCCTTCTCTGGTACATTACTGTTGAATCTAATACCATTCACCTGAAATCTCATTCTCTCTCTGGAGATTTCCTGATGTTTCCAGACATAATTAACAACCATTTCCCCCAACTTCCTTAACACTGCAGTCTCAACTGATTTTTGTACCCTCACATGGTGCTATTTATTACTTTGTAAATCGTCCTATGGCTCCACTAGATCAGGACCTCCTTGATCAAAAGTATATATTTTTCATATCTGACACTGTAATAATACACTGTAATAAACAATGCGGACAGGCTGAGGTATGGAAGTGATGAATGACTGTATTGTGCACCTGAAACTAATATTACACTCTATGTTAGCTAAGTGTAATTCAAATAAAAAACTTAAAAAAAATCTTCGTTAGAGGCAAAGGGGGGTCCTCTTCCTCATCTGGGAGGAAGGCCTCTACTCTGTGAAGCAGCTTTTTTATTTCTATACTTAATGAATCTTTGTCTCCTTCTCTAAATGGCTTGCTCTTGAGTTCTGTTCACCCAAAGCCAGGAACCCTCTTGGCAAGGGGCCTGAGACACACTCTTGGGGCCTCGGTCTGCACGGATCACAACCACATTTATTGTTTGTGAAAATATAGTTTCATTATTTGGTAGAAGCCTTGAGATTAACTTCAAATAGTTGTCCATTTAGGAAAAATAATAGTCATTTAAAATTTTTTTTTTAAAGATTTTATTTATTTGACAGATCACAAGTAGGCAGAGAGGCAGAAAGAGAGAGAGAGAGAGGAGGAAGCAGAGAGCCCGATGCGGGGCTCGATCCCAGGACCCTGGGATCATGACCTGAGCCGAAGGCAGAGGCTTTAACCCACTGAGCCACCCAGGCGCCCCTAAAATTATTTTTATTTCCTAATTTTTTATGTTTGTTCTCTTAGGATTTATGTGATTTTTTAGTGCATGCACGCATGCATGTGTGTATGTGTTTGTGTGTGTGTGTGTGAGGGAGAAAGAGAGAGAGAGAGATGAGCTGAGTTTAAACTGCCTCGTGCCCTCACTCTCCATCCCTTATCTAGCCCCCTCTTGCTCAGTGACCACTCAGTGGGCCTCTACTATAACACCTACTCTCACATATTAACAATAATAGTAGCAATCATTCACCACACTTATTATGTGCCAAGAATAGATGCATGCTCTGCGCATATTAGCACATTTAATCTTCACGACTACTGTAGGTGGTTGGCACTTTTATCATCTTCACTTTATGGATGAGGAAAGTAAGGCACAGAGATGTTACGTAATTTCCTTCCTGAAATTAATCTATGTTTTACTTTATTCCCTGTCATAGACAAGGTCTACTTATTGTAAATGGGCAAAAGAAGTTTCTTCTAAATGGCACTGTGTTTAGACACACCAGGGATAATGCTCCAAACATGTCATATTTACCGCCTATGGCTACAGCTCTCCAGACATCAGTCTTTATGTTTACATGGATAATGAGAATTTAGAAAAAATCTCCAAGTCACAAAGTTTTTTAGCTTTGAGACTACTTGAGAGCTTATCATCAGAGAATATACTGCATGACTTTTATCCATCTCAATGACAGAGGGGAGCCTGGGTGGCTCAGTCTGTTGAGTATCTAACTCTAGGCTTTGGCTCAAATCAGGATCTCAAGGTCTTCAGCTCATGCTCCCTGCTCAGTGCACAGCTGGCTTGAGATTCTCCCTCTCTCCTGCCCTTCCCCCCACTCACACACTCTCTTTCTCTCAAATAAAAAAATAATCTGCAAAAAAAAAAAATGATACCAACTCAGAACTCTTTAAATTCACTTTTAGACTTCTCTTTCTTCTAATGCTTAACAAAGATGTGTGCTGACTCTAGTTCCTTTGGAGGCCACTGTTCTGCATAGTCTGGTCTCTGGGCATTCCACCACCTTAGCGAGTGTTAAGTAGCAAAATATAAACTCTGATTCCGTTGCCAATTACATTCCTCTTTCCTTAAATACATCATCCTCATCTTAGAGTTTTTGTCGTGGCTAGCATCAGAATTTTCCTATACTGTTTTCATATGATATTTGAAGGTTTTCATCCTGCCTTCTCCCCTGCTCATGCCCTTGACCCACCTCTGTGGGACATCCAGAAAGCCTCTGATCTGGGTCACCAGTCAGGGAACTGCGGCACCGACAGCATCTCCCGCTATCCCGGCGGACAAGAACACAATGTGGAAAGACAAGCAGAGCTGAACAGATTCAATTCTGACATCCGTGTGGTCAGCAACAGACTCTCCCACACCAAACACAGTGTCAGCAAGCACCTCACTGCCATTCGAGCCAGCAGCTAACCACTGACATCTTCCAGGTGTTAAAATTCATTAACTTGGGATATCAGAAAAGTAAACATCACAGGGAAACATTTACTCATATTCCACCATTCTCTTGAAAAAGGCCCATACCTTTTGAAATGCGACTCATCATGGAATAGTAAATAATATCACAGGACGATGAGAGTCAAATGAAATCAAGGAAATTTGAGATTTATTGCCTAGTATATACTAGGAGATCCAAAAATATGTTTATGGGAAATAAACAAGTTGTAAAAGTTCTATCCTCACTCATCCTCTTCCTCTCTGTCTCTGTCTCTCTCTTTCTTTTTCCCTCTTCCAGAACCAGTGCTTCTAGTGAGGTAGAAAGAATAGAACCAGCATTAAGTGCATTCGCTAGGAGGTCCTGAAAGACCCCTATATCCCTATGGGTAAAAATGTCTCTAAAAGGCCATTTTCCTAATCTGTAATTATTTAATATCTACATTCTTTTTTCTCTTCTTCTACCTCTATATTGTGCCTATTATTTCCTTTCCCTCATTAACGATGAGTAAAAAACATTTTGAAATGTATTTTTTTAGTTTTTACTTTAATTTTTAAATATTTTTAAGAGCATTGATTCAAAGAAGAACTACTTACACATATTTACATGTACAGATTTTTATTTTGTGAAATTCAGATCATATTATAGACATAGGGGTATTTGCACTGCCTTTTTCACTTAAAATATATTGTGGAAAAAAAATATAATGTGAAAAATTTTCCCACCCTCTCACATGTTTATTTACCCAATTCAATGCCTACACCATGAAGTCACTGGTAGGATTAATTAAGATAATGTTTAGAAAGCACCAATATATATATATTAAACATTCAATATATATAAGCCATTATTTGTAAAATATTATTTTTCCTTTTTTATTTTTTTTTCTGTTCATCTCTTTCTTCTCTCTGCTTTCTGCCTTTAATATAGAATATGCAAAATGTTATTTTCCCTTTTTTTTTTTTTTCTGTTCATCTCTTTCTTCTCTCTGCTTTCTGCCTTTAATATAGAATATGCAAGCCCTTCTGTCAGGCTCAGTGTCACCGTAAGGAGAGAAACCACTCATTCTGACTCAAGCAGCCATCACATAGGTAGGGACACCAGGCCACAAAGGACAGTCTGGCAAAGTAAAAAAGACTGGCTTCCATTTAGAAAACTCCAGATGAAGAACTGTTGCAGACAAAGTGGTCTAGATCTGGCAGGGAAATAGGGGAAGACCGCTGCCCCTCGGGCACTCTCCCTGAGCAGCAGGAATGGTAAGGGTTGCTCATGGTGCTGGAGAACACCAGCGTCTGCTTCTCCAGGACACCTGAGCTCCGAAGAGCTGTCATGACCAGTCCTCATCTGCACAACTCCACTTCCTCAGGATAAAATGTCTTAGCTACTGGAGATTTTCTGAGTATGTGGATTCTGGTTAAATGTCATTGATTGGGACTGGCTGGAATCTGTCTGTTTGACCATGTCATCCCAGCTCTGCTGATGGAAAGGGCTTTCCTTTTGCAAGACCATTTGAGTTCTAATATCAGCACACCTCTGTCTCTCGTCATTGCTTTAGGTACAAGCTCTTTCTTTTTAACTTTTTTTCTTTTTCCACTCACAACACCCTTGAGTTAATATACATGTCTTTCCTGCCTGGCCCCACTATAGCCTGCCTCTGGGACATTAATTAGCTTAATAATTAAGATTAATTAGATTAGTACCTTAGGTCACTGACATCTACTAGGAAATTTGATCAAACGTTGGAAGGAAACAAAATTTGTCAACAGAGCTCCAAGAATCCCAAATGGGTAGCTGGTATTTGGGTAATCTAGCTCCAGATCACACACCAAGCAAATGGTGGAATTAACACTCAAGCTCAAAATAAAATCTTTAAAAAAAAAGGGGGGGGGGGGCGCCTGGGTGGCTCAGTGGGTTAAGCCGCTGCCTTCGGCTCAGGTCATGATCTCAGGGTCCTGGGATCGAGTCCCGCATCGGGCTCTCTGCTCAGCAGGGAGCCTGCTTCCTTCTCTCTCTCTCTCTGCCTGCCTCTCAGTGTACTTGTAATTTCTCTCTGTCAAATAAATAAATAAAATCTTTAAAAAAAAAAAAAAACACTCAAGCTCAGACAACCTGCTCTCAGAGGTCAAAGTGCTTAACTAGAGAATAAGGACTTTCTATAAACAGTAAACATTATGGTCAAGCCAGTGAATACTGTTTACTTTTCAGTAGCTTGCATTTACATAAAAAAACTGTAGTTATAGGGTGCCTGGGTGGCTCAGTCGATTGGGGTTCTGCATTCGGCTCAGGTCATGGTCCTGAGGTCCTAGGGTTAAGTCCCGCATCAGGCACCTTGCTCGGCGGGGAGCCTACTTCCTCTCCCACTGCCCCTGCTTGTGCTCTTTCTCTCTGTGTCAAATCAGTTAATAAAATCTTTGGAAAAATAAAAATAAAAAAAACTGTGGTTATAGAATTTTGTGAGAAATTTCCACAGTCAATGTTAATCTTTTTTCTTACTGGGCAACCCCTATTCCTTCCCTTAGAAGTAATTTAAGGCACAGTTATCCTTAAATGTTGCATTAAAACCTCTGATGCAATTAACTCCAAAATGAAAATGAGGGAGATTTTCTTAACTAAAAAGGGCAGGATCATGGATACAAAAGTCATTTCTCCCACTCCCCACCTCTGGCCTTGAAGGTATTGAAAGCTTGAATAAACAATCATTGATATTGCTCCTTTGCCCAAGAACATTTCCTGGCAAGCATGCCTGAGCTCTCTTTGTAATTGACTTCATGGAAGCAAAACACCTCCTGAAAATTAACATTATTATTAAACCACTTCAGCATTTTTTTTTCAATAAGTTGTAATAGTGACTTGTGGAAATGGAAAGAAATTTAAAAAAAATAATAATCTTAATGAGGTGTGTGGGGCTGGAAGGAAAGATAAAGAAACCCCCCCACATATTTAAATGAATATATAGAGCAAATATAATGAATATATACTGATATATATAAATAACAGATACACATATATATAACTGCAATTGACAGAGGCTTCTTGGAAATTCATTTTTGGAAGTATTTGCTTTCTGAAAAGCCCATTTACAAAATGCTAATGCTATTAAAGCATTAACCCAGAGCACAGATAGTATCCTTGTGCATTCAAAATAAAGTTTGTCTTTCATCGAACTTCTCAGAGCAAAGGATATACAGAGTCCATTTGCAGTTAACGTAGTTGTTACCATTTACCGGGAGAAGCATTCCTGTGCTAACATGGACTCAAGAAGGGCTCCCTTTTCCTGTCAGCAGCAAACAGACCTTAGGGGGGCTGCCAGAACCTCATCAGCGTCCCACCAGGCTCATGACACAAAACACAAGGGGTAATGTTTGGAAGTAAAATATGGCCTAATTTTCAAAGGCTTAAATGAGAGGGGTGGACCAATGGATCAAGACAGGGCACCCTCTTCCCTTTCAACTGGCTGCATCTGTGCTGGACCCGATAAGGAGGCTCCCTGATAGGTCAGCTTCAAGGCTTCTGATCTATTAGAAAAGAACATTTTAAAAAAGAGTCACATCAGTTTAATTCGCATGAAAGAGTCAGGTTGCACAGAGAGCAAAATTCACTGATCTCATAAATAGAAACTGATAAATTCAAAAGGGCTTAGTATCCTTGAATTTTAATCTAGGGAGAATAGCTCACTTTAATGCTGGTGATTCTCAGGCTTTTTATCTGGTAGTTGATGAGATGAGATGAGCTTGCTCCAGGATTCTAAATAATCCTGTCCCCTATGACGCCCTTGGAAATGTGTGTGGGTTGACTGCAGGACTGGATCTGGGATGAAGACTGGGAAAGCAAACTTTGCAAACGATTTCCCTGCTCCTGTTCCCCGCAGAGGGCCTGGCACAGGCTTTATACTCACAGTGGTGAATGTGGGTTTGACTACAACATACTTGAATATTACAGCTGAGATGTATGATTTCTTTTTCTAATTTTGAGTATCACTGCAGATATTCAGTTTTCCCTAGAGAGGACCACTAGATTATCATTTAAATTACCCACTGAATCATACGCAAGGAAACAATGGCTAATGCTATTTTTAACCATTTAGCATAATTCCTTCTCTCATTTTCAACTCACTTGAATAGAAGAACATTAAAATTATAATAAAAATAGCTTTAGTTGGAAGCAAGTCCTATTCAAAAAATGTATATAGGAAAAGCTTCTGACTTTCATCTGGCCTTGACATACTAGATATTTCCAATAAAAAAATATGGTTTCTGATTTGCAGGGAGCAATCACTGTCTTTAGTTAGCAAGCATCTTGTCTTCTGTACCCTGAGTCACCAGGTAGCAGAAAATGCAAAAGCCTGTAATTCCCATCAACTGATGGGAAAACTCCATAAACACTCAAAGAGGTACACAGTCATCCGGGCCCAAATCTAGGCCAGACAGCAAAGGGGCAAGAAATGGTAATTCTCCATCAGATGGAAAGCAGATCAGACTGCTCCTTTGACATGAAATGTTTAGAAAACCTTCTCAGAAAGGCTAAGATTGGATTTGGCCCTTACAGAAGAGAAACAAGTCTGATAAACAGAGATGTGGAGAGACAGGTGTCTGGGATTGACAGCATTACTTGATGAAGGATGCTGTCCAGGTCAGAGTAAAGAGCACTGCAACAGAAAAGCTGGAAATTTCAATGGTAGCACAATAAAGCACTATTTGTCATTCACATCAAAGACTTTTACAGGTCATGCTACCTTCCTTCATACTGAAGCTCTGCTATTTGGAGCAGACAGCTCTCGGGTCATCAGGCAGAAGCAACCACAGGGCCTGACGTGTCTGTAGCGGGGGAGAGTTACGTGAGGGGCGCCCTTGAAAGCTGATGACCACCCTTTCTCTCCAGAATAGACGGCTCTCTGAAGAAGAAACAGAGGACAACTTGCAAATAGAACAGGGGTGCCAACTGGAGAGTGCTCAGAATCTCAGGCTGAGAATTCATTTTATCCCATAGTTTCAGTACTGCAGACAGTACTGATAAGATCCTCCTGAGATAAGATCCTCCAAAAGACACCAAAAAGAAGGAAACAGTGCACGGCGAGAAAAGAATAATACATCTGCCACTAAAGATGGGAATCAACATGGCGATTAAAGAACTACTTATATTTGCTTCTTCAGAACTTAATTCATATGCCTGGTAGAGTCACTCACGCCCCAACAAGTTATCATAGCTGACACTGGACACTAATAAACCAAGCGGCAGGTGTGCGCGGTGGAGCCCACTAGTGCAGGATGCACCTGCTTCTAGGTCCCAGGCTCTCAGGATGTGCTAGCGAACAAAACAGAAAAAGTTGCTGCTCTCACAGAGCTTACATGCTGCCAGAGGGAAATATTTTGACTCTTGACTTTCTTAAACTCTGAAGGGGCCCAAGAAATCCCAGCCCTCAATGTGAATCACAGTCCTCTTCTTTGAAGGGCAACTTAACCAAAGGCCACAAACACGTCAAACCACCTTCCCCAGAGTCAGTGCCACCCCAACCCCTTCTTCCAGGGCTCAGGAGCACCTCCCTGCTACACAAAGATCATGAGCTGAGGGAAAAAGAGAGGTTCCTGTCCCAAAAATGCTGACACTGTTGGTGCTCTTAGCCCACACTGTCCCTCAACCACTGAACTGGTGGAATCTGATGTCCCTAATGCACACCCCCCCCCCCATGAGAGTCTAGCCAGACTAGCATCTTCTAGAAGGACAGTGGGGATACATGATCTCTCCACCCCATGTCCTCTATCTTCAGTAACCTACAAACCTTAGGACCCTAAGGTCCATGAAGTCATGTGTTCCCTAGACAATTCAGAGTCCCCCTACCCGCCACCCCAGTACTCCTTAGGCCCTTTTAATGCCCACTGTTTTCTAGTTACTGTTAGAACTCCTGTGTTTCTCTTCTCCTAAACAAGGTTGTTGAGAGCAGTTGTCACTTTTGTGTCATCTATGGTCCTTACCAAAGTACCTTTAAATTGAATACTAAAGACATGTCTACCAAATGCTGTTTCACAGTGCTGGGAAAAGAGTTTACAAAGACACAAAGTCATTTACCACCAAGTATGTAAGTAATGCTGGAGGTTGTTGGGAAGTTATCAAGTGCCTCCTGGAACAATCTCAGCCCCAAAATGGCCTCTTCCCTACACACAATCAACGCTAAATCTCTGTGGCACAGTGGTTATTGATCTACTCTCAAACACTGTGGAGGAAATTAATGAAATGGGAGGAGACTCAGTGTGACTGTTGGTGGGGAGAGGCCACGAGACCTCCTGGAGGCCCCTAGTCTCTCTGAAAGCAGCTGAAGAAAGATTGGGGTCACACAGGGTACCGGTCGGTGTCCCTACCCCTCTGGGAGACGAGGGCCAGCCACTACACTAAAGAGAGCCTGATTAGAGAGGGTTAGATATGACAATGCTTGAACACATCTGGGAGCACAAGGCTTGGAAGGATAGAGTGAGCACAAGGAAGTGTGTGATGCAGTGTTGGTGACACAGATGTCTCCTGAATTTAATTCTGCCGTGCTGTAAAAATGTGCACTTTACAAAGACACAAGTTTCCCCCACCAAACAGACACATGGTCTCAGGGAATATATCAACCAAAGAGGAAAGATCAGAATTCCTGTTCAATTACAAGGTCAGGTCCCTTCTGCCACCACAGAGTTAGGAAAAGTCCCATTATTTAAAAACAGTAACACAATCACCTCTTGACACACAGACACATATCTTTCTCATGTAATATCAAAACAGGGGTGCCTGGGGGGCTCATTCAGTGGAGCTGACTCTTGATTTCAGTTTAGGCTGTGATCTCAGGGTCCTGGGACAGAGCTGTGCATGGCGCTAAGCAGGGAGTCTGCTTCTTCCTCTCCTTCCCCCTGCACTCTTTCTCTCTCTAATAAACAAAATCTTTAAAAAAAAATTTTTAAAAATTTAAATGTGACAATCAAGAAAGAGCATGGATATGGTCAAGTAAGAATGGGGAACTTGCCACAGTGGCTCAGAGCTGGCTCCTAGACGCACTGACCGGGGCTCAGAACCCTCTCTGATCCCATTTCTGCCGCATGCAGCTGCATGACCCACAGCAAGTTCTTTACACGTCGGAGACTGACTTTTTGTAACTGTAAAATGATGGTAACAATACCTATTGTTATCTAATTATCTGTTATTATAAGGATTAGATGAGAAAATCAGCAGGCATATACCAGTGCTCAATGAATGTTAGCAAACAATGGAGTGAAGAACAATAAATACAACTCATCTAGCATAAGGATTTGATAAAAGAAGATCAAGCATATAGGTATAACAACTAGCACAGACAGGACACCTGAGAAGTGTCGGGAATCTTTCTAGAACATACAAGTCAAACCAGTCTAGAGGCAGGATTATGAGAGTAGGGGTCTTCTCTTTTTCACCACTGCATCCCATATTCTTACAGAAGTGCTGAGGAAGTACTTGCTAAAAATAAAATACAGAGCACTGGGTGTTATATGTAACTAATGAATCATGGAACACTATATCACAAACTAATGATGTACTATACAGTGGCTAACTGAAAATAACAAAAGTACATACATAAATAAATAATAAAAAATTAAAATAATAAAAAAGAAATAAAATATGGGGCCTCTAATAGCCAACATGCTATTGAAGGAGAGCAACATACAGGGGTGACAGTACTCAACTTACTGACTTGCTATAAAACTACAGAAACAAGACAGTGGAGTTTTGGGGAAAGGAGAGGCAAACAGATCAACTCACCAGAAGAGAGAGTCCAGAAGCAGAACCACACAATTGGGCCAACTCATCTTTGGCAAAGGAGCAAAGTAACCCAATGGAGAAGGGATCATTTCAACAAACTGTGCTTGGATAACCAGACATACATCTGCCACACACACACCCCGAAAAAGAATCTAGGCACAGATACTATAACTTTCACAAAAATTCAAATAAATCATAGACTTAAATGTAAAATGCAAAACTATAAAACTGAAAGGAAATCTAGATGACATTTTTGGTGATGACTTTAAATACAGAAAAAGCAAAATGCATAAAAGGGAAATCTGATAAACTGGACTTTATTAAAATTAAAAACATATGCTCTGTGAAAAACAGTTAAGAGGATGACAGTTAAGAGGATGATAAGATAAGCCACAGAGTAGCAGAAAAATATCTGCAGAATACAAATATTGTCAAGAACTGCTATTCAAAATATACAAAGAACTCTTAAAACTGAACAAGAAAACAAACAATCCCATTTAAAAATGGACATAAGACCTGAACAGACACCTCAACAGAGAAGGTGTGTAGATAACAAATAAGCATATGAAAAGATGCTTAACATCACATGTTGTCATGGAAGCTAAGCTAGGATAAAGGCCCACGGCTCCACACCTATGGGAACCCCTAGGATCTAAAAGCACTGGTAACAGCGAAAGCTGATGGGGACACGGAGTCATGGGGACACGGAGTCCCAGGGACTCGGAATCACTGCTGCTGCCAGAGCAAAATGGCACAGCCACTTTGAAAGACTGTAGTTTCCTACATGACTAAACAGACTCCTGTCCTACAATCCAGTCATTGTGCTCCTTCATATTTACCTAAATGAATGTAAAACTTAAAGACCACATGAAAACCATATGTGAATATTTATAGCAGCTTTATTCATAATTCATAACTGATGAATCTCAGAACAACTAGGGTTGTCCTTCAGAGGGTGAATGGATAAAGTGTGGTCCATCCAGATGACAGAATATTAACCAGCTCTAAAGTGAAATGAACTATCAAACCACAAAAAGAAAATCTGTATCTTCTCTTTGGTTTTTGTAGAGACTACAAAAGGCCTCATTATTTAAAAAGCATAATTTACAACTGGAATTCTCTAACAAAATACGATGCATTAAAAATGTTTCATGTAATTCTAACCCAAATCTTGACTGAGATGAAATAATGTCTGAATTGGCATCTGGCTTCACACCAGTGTCCAGAAAACTTGGTTGGCAGTAAGACTGCCAATTAAACTTAACTTAGATGGTTAGTTCTGGACTCTCTTAGGAAGAGCTCTGTTGTCCTCGTGGGGATAGTCTGGTTCGTGTGCCCTTATTGCACACACAACACCTAGTGACTCCCCCCGGGGAATACAGAACACTTCCAGGGTGACCAAGTCCTCAGTGAGAACCAGACAGTAGGAAAACCCACCTCAGCTGCTCTAATTACTTATTTAAGTATTCCTAATTAAGATTATTCACATTCATTTTCTGTGAGTACAGTTTTCACAAAATTCCTGAAAACTCTGTGATTATCAGTATCCATCTTTCAACAAGGTGATATATACTTAGCAGCACTTGGTCAAACAAGCATTAAAAAGGCAATGCACACTCTACCAAATATTTCATTTTTTTAAACTGTATTTTCACATGATTTGGGACACCTGAAATAACTAAATTCAACTCAGTCCCCACTCAAAAACAGGGTATGAAAAATATTCACAGAAAGTGTGAACTTAAGATGATTGGTATGGCAGTATTCTAGTGAAGACAACACCTTTCCAAGGACAATGCCCAATGTGACTGTCTTCCTTAGGAAAGTAACACATGACAACTTCATCAAGCTGTCCCCCGGTGGCTAACACAAATCCCACGGACAGCAGGTTGTCCTGAAGCTAGATGTAGAAGCTGTTTCAGATGTCGATTCAGGTTATAATACCTCCCCGGCATGCCCAGACACCACTGGGATAACAATAATAATAATAACTGCTAATTCTTACCGAGAGCTTACCCTGAGTCAGACCTCTCTAAGCACTTCACCTATAAGTCACTGGATCGTTACAACAATGCTGTAAGTAGGTACTGCTGGCTCGGTCTGCAGTGGTTGCCGATTTCCATGGTGCAGATCTCTCATCATGATCACCATCAGTTTCAGGCTCCCCCTGTGCCATCACAAATGTGGAGCTGGGAGAGAAGCAGGAGCACATCCTCCTGTTGTACTTATACCAGTCAGGTAAATGGACATCTCTGTTTACTTGTGTCTGGGGAGCACAGGCAACAGTGTAATATGCTAAAATAATTAGCAAGTGAAGTTCTGAGGATTTATACATTTTGTTCTTAAGACACTTTATAAGCCGTGAATTGACAGAATTTTTCAGTAATGACTCCCTTTAATTGACTTACAAAATTCCTGAACGTTTAACAATCCATTCCTGTGGTTTTAGTATGGGCTGGCTCTGAACTGGGCAGAGAGCTCAAGCAACTTGTTCAAAGACAAGATGTAAATAATATGAAGTCTGTGCCTGCACCCTGCTTACAACAACCCAGTGACACAGACATGATGACTTTCTCCATATTATAAGTGAGGAAACAGGTATGAAAAGGTCACACAGCAAGACAATGACAGCAATGTATTCAAACACACATAGTTTCAGAGTCTCCGCTCCAGTCACTACACTAGAATAACACCTCAGTGTGTCCCAGCTCAGCAAGAAAATATGAAAATCATGACAAAAATTTCTCTAGCTTTATGTTCTAACATAAAGCATTAGATTTAGTAATGAGAAATAAATAGAAAATAAGTCAGAATAACTGACATTTTCACCTCAATGTTCTTCT
Organism: Mustela nigripes; assembly: GCF_022355385.1. NCBI lineage: Eukaryota > Metazoa > Chordata > Mammalia > Carnivora > Mustelidae > Mustela > Mustela nigripes. The sequence goes on along the minus strand of NC_081560.1, from coordinate 120,890,629 downwards.
CAAAATGACTTCACAAATATTCAGTGCATTGGACCATTTGATCTTAAAAGTATTCTTAGTTTGTCCTTGTTTTGTAAGTGACAAAACAGAACTAAGCCCTTAAGTGACTCATCCACGTTGCAGCTAGAAAACAGTGAGGATGGGCACCAGCTCAGGGTTTACTTCTTAAATGTCAGCTCTGCAGAAGGAGCTGCTCAATTTCACAGCTCTAGAGGAGTGCTTCAAGCCTGCAGATATAGCATACAAAGGTAACAGAGATCCAGATCATTCTTTGATGTAATGGCCTACGGCAAGAAATGTTCTGTTACTGGCAGTGAGACAGGAAGCGGTCAACAAGGGAGACTCCATTAGCTTACTGGTCCCAGAGCCTCCTTCCTGGCTGGGTGTGGGGGGAGCCCCCAGGCTCAGGTCCCATGTGCCACACCGGGCACTCTGAGAGATCCCCTTCCCAACTTCCGTGGACTGCTCCCGGGTCCCCAGAGTAATAGAGCCCTTTAATCATGGACTCAGTGGGAAAACAGGTTCACTATTCTGAAATTTAGTGCATCTATTTTTATGATTCTGCACAAAACTTCACTGCTTCTTTTGTCTACCATCTACATTCCATTTTAACTTTCTTTAAAAACAAGCAAACAAAACCTCTACATCTGACTAGAAATGTGAGTACTTGAGACTAGAGCCAAATGCAAGTAATACAAAGCATCATGAAAACTTCAAATGCATCTTGTTCTTCTACAAGAAAGACAGAACGGGGCAGAATTTTTATGTAACGAAGAATGTAAACTGCTAGAGGATAAGCCTCAGGAATGGATTATGTTGTTTGCTGGGGTACTAGCATCAGGCCTGACACAGTGCAGGTGCTCACCAATCATGCTAAAAATGAATGCTCATTTAGTTACACATATAAGTTATTATGAAAATAAAGTCTTTTTCACATCCTATATTGTTTTATTAATATGGGAACTCAACAGATGTTCAATTCAATTCAATGTTATAACTGGACTTTGGATTTAGAATGCAGCTATGACTCAGCATAGCTAAAACGTTATATGCTACTTGTTTTCAAAATTGAAATGGTACCAAGAGAAAGAAATTCCTATTGGGGGTGGGGAGGAAATGGTTAGATTTCTTTAACAGTGATAGGAGTTGAAAATTAGAAAAGAAAAAAAACCCTATAATCACAAAGGATTGGTCTCTTCTTACTCTTTTCAAAAGACATATCCCTGATTTGATACATGAATTTATTTAATAAAATCTCTTTTTAATTGCAAGAACAATTATTGTAATGAATCATGCTAGGCTATGATGACAAGGTAGGCTAAAATGACAAAAGATGAAATACTCTCAATTTAAATATTTTCTTACAAAGGAAGGAGAAGAGGAGAAAGGGAAAAAGAAAGAATATGAATTAAAAGTAAAATGATCCAGCATTTTTCTGATAGAAAACTGAAGAGTTGCTTTCAAAAGAAAAACTAACTACTGGAACATGATTTTGTTTTGTTTTTATTTTTCTCTCAATTCAAAGTAAAAACTACAAATAACAGCCCATTATTCTAAGGAAACACAAAAAAGAAGGGGATGGAAGTAAGCCAGATTCTTAAAAATAGTTTGGGATTTTACTTAGTGTATTATGGTTGAACAAGAAGACAGAACCAAACTCTTATCACAATGGAGCTGCAAAATGAGAATGATGTAGACATCAATAATCCAAGTTTACAAAGAATGGTGGGTTATAGGTCCAACTCTGTAATAATAAACCACTGACCCTGGGAAGCCATTTTACAAAAGTAAGTCTCAGTTCTACCACAATAAAAGAGAACACAATGGTGGGAAACAATGTAAGTCCCACATTCCTAGTCCTGGCCAACTCCGAAAAGACAAAGCAAGGAAAACTGCTGTGAAATTCCCATTATGATCTCAGTCGTATCAGCTCTTTAATGCTGGCATTACTATTTTGCAATACTATAAGATTCTCTGTCCCTTGTTCCCATTAGGAAACTTTGCTAATTTAAAAGACTGAAATCTAAACAAACATCTATTAAATGACTAATTTATGGGCCCAATACTGCCAAGAGTAACAGAAGATGAACAACAGAGTGAGCAGCAATTTCTGCTCTCAATGTTCTAACATAACGCTCAGAAAAATAAGAAAACCCAAGTAAAAATGGCAATTAATTAAGGACACTGTAAATAACCAACTTTAAAACTAGAGACAAATGCTGTAAAAGTCAGGAGACAAATGCTGTAAAAGTCAGGAAATGACACTGAAGTATCTGGGCGGCTCAGTTGGTTAAGGGTTTGACTCTTGATCTTGGCTCAGGCCTTGATTTCAGGGTCACGTGTTTGAGCCCCATGCCCAGCATGGAGCCGAAAGAAGGATGGAAGGAAGGAAAGAAAAGAAGAGAAGAGAAAGAAATGAAAAGAAAAGGAAAGGAAAGTTGGGAAAGGACAAGCACTGATGTGATGATATCATTTTTCAAAGTATTAACTGGCATGTATTCCTCCTCTCCTTTGTGGTCTGCGCCCTCACCATGGGTACCAGCCTTTTAAGTCTTTCCCACTTCATCCTTGATGCCATTTTAACTCGATGCTCTAACTCCTCCTTATAAAATGTGCTGAGAGGTCAGCATGCTAGAAAATCAAACTATCACCCTGCTGACTTGGACCACTGACTTAGATAAATACTCCTTTGTTTTGGAATTTGTCAAGTGCACAAGTGTGTGTCTGTGCTCCAGCCCACAAGTGTTTTGAAGGGATGAATCTCCCTGAGGTATGGAGAAAAACACAAAGGCACCAGCATGTGAATTTATAATCCATCCTCATTCTGTTCTGTCTGACCCCCATAAGTTGCCTGACTTTAAAAGCATATCAGTAAAAGATGATGAATAGCAGGACGGGGCTTGTCAAGTCATCATGTCTCTCTCCAAACTAACTGAAAACTCTGAGATGCTCTCAAAAAGAATACTAACTTGCTTTGTTCTGACTGTGCCATAGTTGCTCATGATGCTACTGTGTTTGAGGACCTGCCGAAAAGTGGGAGAGGTTTGGAAATCTGTGCTCTCCTATTTCAGAACAGTGTATGTTCCTATAGCTGGATGCATTATCATCTGCACTGCATTTTATCTACCAAAAACTTGTGTGAATGGGAAGAAAGCAGAGAGCCTGGAAGTTAGAGAAAAGAACAGGGCCAGGTAGTATGGTTTACCTGGCATCCTCCTAGAGACATTAATCATGAGGGACCCTTACACAGCCACTGGAAACAAACTCTGTTTATATAAGAATACGCAACTGAATGTCACCATCTTCTAGATGAAAGGCCCCCAAGATCCTTCACCTTATTCTGTTTTCATTCTATACTCACTATAATTTGATGATAATGAAAACTCTAACCAAACTAGGAAATTTCACCATTGCAGGTCATAGATAAGAATATCCTTCATTGTCAATCAATATTGACCTTCTTGCTCATTCATCAGGATCTCGTGAGTTTAGTAAGGATGACCTGGCATCCTTACTCTAGTCAACACAGAGGGTGCTAACAAAGACCAAATGGTGGACTGCTGATAAATTATACCAAAGTATTGGCATGCAATGAGACCATTAGTAGCCAGGCATTCAAATGTCCTCTTGATAAACTACACTCATTATCATTAATTATGAAACACTCTGTTTAACACACACACACACACACACACACACTTATAGTATGCACAAATTATGAAATTACACTTTGAGGGGCTTCTGGGTGGCTTAGTCAGTTAAGTGTCTGCCTTTGGCTCAGGTCATGATCCCAAGGTCCTGGGATAGAGCCCTGTGTCAGGCTCCCTGCTCAGTGGAGAGCCTGCTTCTCCCTCTCCCTCTGCTCCTCTATCTGCTCATGCTCTCTCTCTCTCTAATAAATATTTTTTTAAAAATTAGAGTTTGATAAATTATATTAATAAGTTAAAATTATATTAATACATTATAAATTATAAATATACAGTTTGATAAAATTTCACAAACTGAATGCACCCGTGTAACCGGAATCCAGAAAAAGAAAACTATGATCACTTCAAAGTCCCTTCATCACCAAATCCCATTTCAGGATAATCAGAATTTTGACTTAACTAGTGTTGCTTAATTTCATCTGCTTTTTAACTTCATAAAGATAAAATCATAAAGTATATGCTCTTTGGTGGCTAGATTACTCTCAATTCCTTCACTCAAAATTATATGCTCTACTCATCCAGACTGACATGTGCACATTTGTCCATTAGAATTATTCAAACCCTATATATAAACAAATAACTGCACGCATATACTACAGTTTCTTCTTTTAACAGACATCTGTGACTTGTGTTGTTTTCAGTTTTCAAATATCATGCACAATGCTCCCATGAATATTCCTTGTCATGGCTTTCCTTAAGCGTATACAGACATTTCTGTTAGCGGAATTCCTGAGGCATCAGACACGCCTGAGAGCAAACACTTTTCCAAAGCAACTGTACAAATTTACACACCCCCACCAAGAATATATAATAGTTCCAGCCACTCCACATGCTTGCCAACTTAATCATTCTCCTTTAACTTTCAATAATATCTTTTTGTGTTTTTCTAGCCCAGTTTTATTTAAATGTTTTCAATTAAAAGACACTTTATGTACTCAGTACTTTAGAGCGTAAGTTTTGAAATTGGTCTTTAGTATAAGAACTTTCTTGACATAATGTAGTGTGTAAAACAAAGGGTAAATGTATCTGTTGAAATCATCACTGGCAAATCAAAAGTTATAATAATGATTTTCTAGCAATTTCAGCTATATTATAAAATGGGAAAGCTAGAAACCTCATTTTCTTCAAAATGAAGAAAAAAATTTTACTAGACTGGGAAAAATCTTTTCGAATATATTTTTCATACCTTTGGATAGAAAATTTAAAAGTTTCTAAAGGAAATTTACTTATAGTTAACAGTTACTAAAAGATCACCTTCATTTTTAGAACATAGCTGCTGAAATGAGAATCTTTGAATCTGAAAATAAATGCTAGATGCAAGTATGCACAATACAGAAAGGGTAAAATGCTACTCTTTCTTCCATCTTATTAAGACTAATGAATGCATTTCAAATGAAATTCAGCTTTTAAAACAATGTTCCTATCAGTCTTAACATTAAAGCAAAACCTACAGTTTCTAGAATTAATCTAACACAACTGTCATCCTGATGATCTGCAACTATGTGCACACTGAGGGTTTTTTGGCAAAACCCAGAATCATTACTGAATAGATACCCCTTTAAGCATATGCTGACAAAGACCACTAAGCCCCAAATCAAGACAGGATCTGAAAATAATGCTTCTGCTCCACAAGAAATAGAACATCCAGTAAACATGGAAAAAAATCATACTAGTGTCAATTTAATAGCTTTTTGCTTTTCCTCTGTTTTCTATAAACTAGCCAAAGCATTTAACCCAGTCTTCACTACCACTGATGTTGCAGGAATGTATGCAGAATGGCAAGATCAGACAGCAGCAATAATGCACCATTGTGTTAACTTTAAAAGGACATTTTTTTTTTTAATTTTTTTATTTTTTTATAAACATATATTTTTATCCCCAGGGGTACAGGTCTGTGAATCACCAGGTTTACACACTTCACAGCACTCACCAAAGCACATACCCTCCCCAATGTCCATAATCCCACCCCCTTCTCCCAAACCCCCTGCCCCCGGCAACCCTCAGTTTGTTTTGTGAGATTAAGAGTCACTTATGGTTTGTCTCCCTCCCAATCCCATCTTGTTTCATTTATTCTTCTTCTACCCACTTAAGCCTCCATGTTGCATCACCACTTCCTCATATCAGGGAGATCATATGATAGTTGTCTTTCTCTGCTTGACTTATTTCGCTAAGCATGATACGCTCTAGTTCCATCCATGTTGTTGCAAATGGCAAGATTTCATTTCTTTTGATGGCTGCATAGTATTCCATTGTGTATATATACCACATCTTCTTGATCCATTCATCTGTTGATGGACATCTAGGTTCTTTCCATAGTTTGGCTATTGTGGACATTGCTGCTATAAACATTCGGGTGCACGTGCCCCTTTGGATCACTACGTTTGTATCTTTAGGGTAAATACCCAATAGTGCAATTGCTGGGTCATAGGGCAGTTCTATTTTCAACATTTTGAGGAACCTCCATGCTGTTTTCCAGAGTGGCTGCACCAGCTTGCATTCCCACCAACAGTGTAGGAGGGTTCCCCTTTCTCCGCATCCTCGCCAGCATCTGTCATTTCCTGACTTGTTTATTTTAGCCATTTTGACTGGTGTGAGGTGATATCTCATTGTGGTTTTGATTTGTATTTCCCTGATGCCGAGTGATATGGAGCACTTTTTCATGTGTCTGTTGGCCATCTGGATGTCTTCTTTGCAGAAATGTCTGTTCATGTCTTCTGCCCATTTCTTGATTGGATTATTTGTTCTTTGGGTGTTGAGTTTGCTAAGTTCTTTATAGATTCTGGACACTAGTCCTTTATCTGATATGTCGTTTGCAAATATCTTCTCCCATTCTGTCAGTTGTCTTTTGATTTTGTTAACTGTTTCCTTTGCTGTGCAAAAGCTTTTGATCTTGATGAAATCCCAATAAAAGAAAGAACAAGAACCATATGATACTCTCAATAGATGCTGAAAAAGCATTTGACAAAGTACAACATCCCTTCCTGATCAAAACTCTTCAAAGTGTAGGGATAGAGGGCACATACCTCAATATCATCAAAGCCATCTATGAAAAACCCACCGCAAATATCATTCTCAATGGAGAAAAACTGAAAGCTTTTCCGCTAAGGTCAGGAACACGGCAGGGATGTCCATTATCACCACTGCTATTCAACATCGTACTAGAGGTCCTAGCCTCAGCAATCAGACAACAAAAGGAAATTAAAGGCATCCAAATCGGCAAAGAAGAAGTCAAATTATCACTCTTCGCAGATGATATGATACTATATGTGGAAAACCCAAAAGACTCCACTCCAAAACTGCTAGAACTTATACAGGAATTCAGTAAAGTGTCAGGATATAAAATCAATGCACAGAAATCAGTTGCATTTCTCTACACCAACAGCAAGACAGAAGAAAGAGATATTAAGGAGTCAATCCCATTTACAATTGCATCCAAAACCATAAGATACCTAGGAATAAACCTAACCAAAGAGACACAGAATCTATACTCAGAAAACTATAAAGTACTCATGAAAGAAATTGAGGAAGACACAAAGAAATGGAAAAATGTTCCATGCTCCTGGATTGGAAGAATAAATATTGTGAAAATGTCTATGCTACCTAAAGCAATCTACACATTTAATGCAATTCCTATCAAAGTACCATCCATCTTTTTCAAAGAAATGGAACAAATAATTCTAAAATTTATATGGAACCAGAAAAGATCTCGAATAGCCAAAGGGATATTGAAAAAGAAAGCCAACGTTGGTGGCATCACAATTCCGGACTTCAAGCTCTATTACAAAGCTGTCATCATCAAGACAACATGGTACTGGCACAAAAACAGACACATAGATCAATGGAACAGAATAGAGAGCCCAGAAATAGACCCTCAAATCTATGGTCAACTAATCTTCGACAAAGCAGGAAAGAATGTCCAATGGAAAAAAGACAGCCTTTTCAATAAATGGTGCTGGGAAAATTGGACAGCCACATGCAGAAAAATGAAATTGGACCATTCCCTTACACCACACACAAAAATAGACTCAAAATGGATGAAGGACCTCAATGTACGAAAGGAATCCATCAAAATCCTTGAGGAGAACACGGGCAGCAACCTCTTCGACCTCTGCCGCAGCAATATCTTCCTAGGAACAACGCAAAAGGCAAGGGAAGCAAGGGAAAAAATGAACTACTGGGATTTCATCAAGATTAAAAGGACATTTTAAGAAATATTTGCCCCCAGCAGAAGCAACCATTAGTTCCCCTGGCTCTTAAGTTGCCATAGTGGGTTTTAAGCAGAAAAACGAAACAATCTTGAATTTTGTGAAGACTGTGTGGGCTATAGCATGGTGTATAGAGCCCACAGAGAGACTGTGGTGGGAGCAAACACACCCTCACTAGGGTGTGGGAGTAACACAGGTGGATGACCATGTTTGAGCCATGTAGCCGGGAAGGCGGTGAGTGTGGTCCGATTCAGAGTTTAGCCCAATGACAGAGCAAAGAAAAACCTCTGGCATGTTGGGTAGGAGGTGTGAGAGTCTAAGAGCTCTCAAGGAGGGTCTCACACTCTTTCAGACCAATGAGAACAAGACAGGGCTACTAAGGAAGGGGTCAGGGAGAAGAGAAGGAGCCAAGCTGAGATGGAATGCTGGAATTTGACTGAGGACCTGAGGATTTCTGGAAGGCTGTGTATATACACAAGCAGGGCCAGAGATGTGCATTGAAAAGTCATTTGCGTGCACAGAAATCAGTTTCATTTCTTTACACCAACAACAAGACAAGAAAGAGAAATTACATTTCCATATACAATTGTACCCAAAACCATAAGCTACCTAGGAATAAACCTAACCAAAGAGGCAAAGAATCTGTACTCAGAACTATAAAGTACTCATGAAAGAAATTGAGGAATGGAAAAATGTTCCATGCTCATAGATTGGAAGAACAAATATTGTGAAAATGTCTATGCTACCTAAAGCAATCTACATGTTTAATGCAATCCCTATCAAAATCCCATCCATTGGGGCACTTGGGTGGCTCAGGGGGTTAAAGCCTCTGCCTTCAGCTCAGGTCATGATCCCAGCCAGGGTCCTGGAATCAAGCCCCACATCAGGCTCTCTGCTCGGCAGGGAGCTTGCTTCACTTCCTCTCTCTCTTTGCCCACCTCACTGCCTACTTGTTATCTCTGTCTGTCAAATAAATAAAGAAAATCTTTAAAAAAAAATCCCATCCATTTTTTTCAAAGAATTGGAACAAATAATCTAAAATTTATATGGAACCAGAAAAGACTTCAAATAGCTAGAGGAATATTGAAAAAGAAAGCCAAAGTTGGTGGCATCACAATTCCAGACTTCAAGCTCTGTTACAAAGCTGTCATCATCAAGACGGTATGGTACTGGCACAAACACAGACACATAGATCAATGGAACAGAATAGAGAGCCCAGAAATAGACCCTCAAATCTATGACCAACTCATCTTCGACAAAGCAGGAAAGAATGTCCAATGGAAAAAAGACAGTCTCTTCAACAAATGGTGTTGGGAAAACTGGACAACCACATGCAGAAAAATGAAACTGGACCATTTCCTTACACCACACACAAAAATAGATTCAAAATGGATGAAAGACCTCAATGTGAGATGGGAAGCCATCCAAATCCTTGAGGAGAACACAGGCAGCAATCTCTTCGACCTCAGCCACAGCCCCTTCTTCCTAGAAACATCACCAAAAGCAAGGGAAGCAAGGGCAAAAATAAACTATTGGAACTTCAAGATCAAAAGCTTTTGCACAGCAAAGAAAACAGTCAACAAAACCAAAAACAACTGACAGAATGGGAGAAGATATTTGCAAATAACATATCAGATAAAGGGCTAGTATTCAAAATCTATAAAAAACTTAATCAAACTCAACACCCAAGGAACAAATAATCCAATCAAGAAATGGAAAGAGGACATGAACAGACATTTCTGCAAAGAAGACATCCAGATAGCCAACAAACACGTGAAAAAGTTCTCCACATCGCTCGGCATCAGGGAAATACAAATCAAAACCAAAATGAGATACCACCGCACACCAGTCAGAATAGCTAAAATGAACAAGTCAGGAAATGACAGATGCTGGTGAGGATGTGGAGAAAGGGGAACCCTCGTACACTGTTGGTGGGAATGCAAGCTGGTGCAACCACTCTGGAAAACAGCATGAAGGTTCTTCAAGAAGTTGAAAATAGAGCTAACCTACCATCTAGCCATTGCACTACTGGGTATTTACCCTAAAGATACAAATGTAGTGATCCGAAGGGGCACGTGAACCCGAATGTTTATAGCAGCAATGTCCACAATAGCCAAACTATGGAAAGAACCTAGACGTCCATCAACAGACGAATGGATAAAGACGATATAGTATATATATACAATGGAATACTATGCAGCCATCAAAAGAAATGAAATCTTGCCATTTGTGAGGACGTGGATGGAACTAGAGAGTATTATGCTTAGTGAAATAAGTCAATTGGAGAAAGAAAATTATCATATGATCTCCCTGATATGAGGAAGTTGAGAAGCAATGTGGGGGTTTTGGAGGGTAGGAAAAGAATAAATGAAACAAGATGGGATTGGGAGGGAGACAAACCATAAGAGACTCTTAATATCACAAAATATAAGGGGAGGGGGGAGGAAGAGGGTGGTGGGGTTATGGACATTGGGGAAGGTATGTGAGTGCTGTGAAGTGTGTAAACGTGGTGATTCACAGACCTGTACCCCTGGGGCTAATAATGCAAAAGTCATTTGTGAATAGTTAATATTTAAATCATGAGACTGGATAAAATTCCCAGGAGACTCAATGTGGGTGGATAAGAGGAGAGACCCAAGGACTGAGCTCTGGGGCTTCACACCCTCAGAAAGGGTGGTGCAATAAGGAGCCACTATGGGAAACAGCACAGAGAAGAAGCCACCAGAAGGTACAGAGAGAAAATACAGAGAACCACAAGTGTGGTGATCAAAGCTTTCACAGGAAAGAATGTTTGTTAGCATCAGACCTTGCTAATCCATTGAGAAGAGGCTGAGGACTTCTGGATTTATCGAGCAGTCTCCCTGGAGTTTATTTACATTGTGTTGAGAGTCAACGGGAGCCAAGTTTGAGAAACACTCAGAGAACAAAAGTAGCTGGACACAGTGAGTAAAGCCAACTCTTCTGAAACATTTTCCTGTAAAGAGAGACAGAGAAACAGGACAGTGAATGGATGCAGTGTAATCCAGAGCATTTTTATAGGACAGAAAAAATAAAACAAAAACAAAATAAAAAAACAAAACAAAACACCTTGTTCATGAGAAAGGGAGAGGGCATGGCTGGAGCGCATCTCTTGGGTGGTCCAAAGGGAGAGAATGTAGTATATATGCAAGGGAAGGGATCGACCTGAAATGAAATGGCGAACACATCCCCCAAAGTAATAAATCATTAGCTCTAGGCAAGGATGGAGAGAAGGTATGGGAGATTTGTGAGGAGAGAACAAAGTATCCTAATGTCCTCTGAGGGGAAATATGAACCATCAGCCAGGGAAACACAGGGTTTGCTGGTCACCACGGAGAACCCCTTTGAGTTCAATGATAGTTAACATGAGGTGAAAAGAGACTTTCTGGGTTTTCCCTTCATACTGCCCAGTGGCACAAAGGCAAACACAAGGTCGGCAAATATTGGATTTAACCACAGCTGGCGTTGGACCTTGGTGGCTGACTCCTTCTTTTTGTATCTCAGTCATGTATTCAAGACGAGCCACACTGCACCCAAACCACTCTTGTTCTTCGTTTGCAAGGGTCCCTCTTAGGGGTACTCTGTCGTACTTGCTGGCCTTACACTGTGCCCCGAAGCATGCTGAGATTTCTCCTTTCATTCTTAATGTTTTAAATATTTTTATTATATTATCTATCAATTATTTATTATCAGTATGGTCTTGTTTCTAAGCCAAAAAAAGGGTACATAAACAAACTCAAGGAAATACATATTCCTTCCCTTCTTGATTGCTTTAACATAACCTAAAACACATGATGGACACCTTATAAAGCTAATAAAATTTTGTTTTAAGGAGATTAAAATTCTTAATCCTAGTGAAACATATTTTCACGTATTCATGAGGCCTTCCAGATTGCTTTGCTATGCCTTCCATGCCCCATGGCAATGGGTTAACAGGCAGCAGGGGTTGGCTACCTTGTCATTAGGGATGTCATGGGGAAAATTTGCTCAAATGTACTTAGACCCCAGACATTATCGGGTGCTATTGCTTCCATTCCCAAGGGCAATTCTGATTCGAAACTCTTCCTCTCCTACCCAGAATGTATTAAAAATCAAAGTGCTCTATATACTTCTTTTTTTTTTAATATATCCTTGATTTTTCAGATCATTTTTCAGTTTTATTTTGAATTTGAAGTCATAAAAATATGGAAACCAAGTTTCTTTGTAACCCTAGGCTTTGCTCAGAAATGTGAAATCTACTTTAGATGGTTGAACTTAAAAGATTTATAAATTATACTCCATGTATAAATAAATAAGATTCCATGATAAATAAAGCCTTGAATCTAAACAGAAGCCAAGGAATTACATTTACAAAAAGAAATACTGTATTCAGTATTTTTCTTCAGAGTATATTCCTTCATAATTCTTTTGCCTTTGTCTTCTGAAGTTAAAAATTATAGAAACAGAATGAATTTGTCCCAAAACTCCCTGAGGCTGGAAACCATGACCCAGAGAAGTTATTTATCTTGGTAGATTTTCCAACTGCAATGAAAATCTATTCTCTAATTCGAAAGAATCACATAATCTGGACCAGAGAAAACCATTCCATCTTCCACATTAAATCATTGTTAGACTCACTGCCTTCCTGCAAACATACTTAGCTTTGTTACTGTCCCTGCTAAGACTGTTGCACTAAGAACCAGTCACATTATCCAGAGAGAAGCTGTCAAACGGACCAACACTGGTGAAATGTAAACACTCATGGCTCTCAGCGCTCTGAAGCAGTCTGACTGTCTCTGCTTTCTCTGACAAGTCACACCACGACAAGGACTCACACAGAACAGGTGTCATTGTAGTTGGGTATTCAATTATATAGGATTGATGCAAACCTATTTCTTTTTCCTTACTGCATTTTCCTCGATTGAGGACAGCAATTTTTCTAGCTTGTAAATATATTTTAAAATTTTGTTATTCATCAAATGTATCTTAGCTTGGTTGTAATCACACATAAAATAAAAGTTCTTTCCCTCTCTCTCTCTCTCTCTTTCTCTCTCTCTCTCTCTCTCTCTCTCTCTCTCTCTCTCATCTATCTATCTTCCTCTAAGTGTTAGAAACATCTAACAGGGAGGCAAAATGCTTCCTGCGACCTCATGGGTCATACTATTTAATGGATTTCTAGTTCCTCATCCAAGTCATTAACTTAAAAATTTCCAAATGAAGCAGGTTCACAAAATAGCTCATGCATCAGCTTTCCTGGGAAGTATTCTGTCCTCTGAGGTTAAAAAAAGTGCCCTATGTGGGGCACCTGGGTGACTCAGTTGGTTAAGTACCCCACTCTTGATTTTGGCTCAGGTCATGGTCTCAGGGTCACAGGATTGAGTTCTGCATCTGACTCCACCCTCAGCAGAGGCTCTGCTTAGGGTTCTCTCTCTCCCCCTCCACCTCTGTCCCTCCTTTGCTTTCTTTCTCAAATAAATAATAAATCTTAAAAAAAAAAAAAGTGCCCCACATTGTTGTTCCAACTGCCCCACATGCTTAGAATTCAGCTCACTATCTGACGGCAGCCCACATCGTTGGTCCAGTGACAATCTTTCTCCCCCATAGACTGGTGAGTTCCTTGAGCACAAGAACCATGTCTGTCCATCTCAGAATCTCAAACACCAGACACCATGCACAGCCCATGCTAAATGCTGAGTTAATTCTTGCAGAGCTATTGAACTGAACAAAATATGGGGCAGATACAGATAACCATAATCTTATATCCATTTACTTGACAATAAATTCTGCAGTTTTCTTTTGCACCATCACTGTTGGAGTAGGAAATCCAGCAACAAATTCATCAACGTTTGCTGCATTTAGTATATAATTTTCTCTTCATCGTAGACATAGACTTTCCATGAGAAATATTCTTTCCAAAATCTTCAATTCTTTGCAAACCTCTCGGTCAGTCTAGTGTGGAGGCTCTGGCTTATGACTTTCTTTTTTTACACCTGGCTGACTACTGTTCACTCCTGAGTTTTTTTCAGGGAGAAGACCTGACCCTTGTTAGACAAGATTGAGAGTGTGTGCCAGGCATTTAAGTAAGAAACCTGGTGTCCCTGTCATGACACATGGTTTTGCAAATACCTGTCAGACTGATTTCAGTCCTATAGTCTCAGCTTCATGAGAGCAATCTCCATGTTAATCCTCCCAGTTTCTATGTTCCCAGTGTCTAAAATAAGATGGTGCATCTCACAGAGAATATATATTACCTGAAAATAATTCTCCAAATGAATTACAGCAACCCTATTTCATAAAGCATCACAGATATATTTTCTGAATAGCTAGTGACTCTAATTTAGAAGAAAAATTCCTCAGTGTTAAACTGGATACAAAAATCTTAGCTCATGAAAGGTTATATGCGATTAAAATTGCAGATGTTGTCTTATTTGTAGGTAAATGTATAGAGAACATCATCTCTATAATGTGACTTCTCCTCATTTTTTTTTTCAATGTTTTATTTCAGTATCTTCCCATGTGAACCTATTGCCAAGGAAATACAGCATGCCCTTCTCTGATAACCTGACATTGTATCAGACTGATTTTCCTCAGGCTGTTAAATAAACTATGTCTTTGTTACTGATCATTATAATTTAACTCTTTTCTTTAAAGATTTATTTTATTTATTTATTTAAGAAAGAGAGAGAGAGAGAGTGCATGCACAGGGGGAGAGGCAGAGGGAGAGAGAGAATCTCAAGCAGACTCTGCACTGAGCACAGACCGTGACGCAGGATTCCCTCTCATGACGCTGCGATCATGACCTGAGACGAAATCAAGAGACGGATGCTCAAATGACTGAGCCACTCGGGTGACCCTGTTTAACTTTTGTGGTAGTAAAGTTCTGAAAGCATTATGTGCAGCTACTTTCCCTCAAAATGGCAGACTAACATCATCCAAAAAAACTGATGAAACCCCTCACTTCTCCCTGCCATTACTGCTAGCATTTTATACTGTCCACTGAGATGACTGGTACTAACATAAGGGGGATTTCTGGTAGCAGTAACATCTCTAGGACATGAATGTATCAATTATCTATAGGTTGGGACTACTTTCTACAATCCTGAAATATGTTAGTATTTCTCTTCTGAGATAACAGGAGATAAATATATATGCAAAATAATTAGATGAAGTGAAAAATATGCTGTTAAATATACAAAGACACGTTTTTGTAGGTTGGACAACGCACTAGTTACCACACTAACCTAGAAGACACTAAGAACCAGAAACCTGAGGGCATCCTTTATGCAGTCCTGGGAGCTTAAAAAATGGGTTTCTGTCATGGGCTTCACAGCAAAGAACATTCTGTATTTATTAACTTGCTTTGTGCAGAAAAATAAACTGATTCCCTTTCCCCATGCTACTTACCTGCAGAGGTGTTTCTAGGCTTTACCCATGGTCGTAGGTCGTGTGTCAAGGGCCTGGCCACCAGCATACAGGCATGCTTCTGGCACAAGCAGTTTAGAAGCTGGTTGTGACTGCCCTGCAGCACACCCAAGGCACTGGAAGAGGGTGGTCTGGGAACACGCCCAAGATGGATGCTGCAGAAGTGGGTCACTGTGAACTTAATCTCCCAAAACTTCCGGCTGGCAGGTCCTGGAGACTCCATGCGACCTCCATCTTTATCTGAACAGACCATCATGTGAAGTGGCCTTCATACCTACTCATGAACCACCAAAAGTCAATCCACCTAAACAAGGTGACAGCTGGCAAATAAACAGAAGCCTTAACTCTAAGTAATCTATCCTATAGTGTTAGTGGTAATATTAGTAACCATCATATTATTACTTATTGAATGTACTGTATGTACCAGGTAATATTTTATTGAATATAGTCAAAAATACTATGAAGTAAGGGTTGTTGTTAGTACTTTAGCAGGAGTACCAGAAGACCAGATGTTACTTAAAATCTCACAGTCTTGGGGCACCTGCGGGGGTGGGGGCTCAGTTGGTTAAGCATCTGACTCATGATTTCAGCTCAGGTCATGATCTCCTGGGTCCTGGAATGGAGCCCTGGGCTCAGTGCACAGTCTGCTTCAGACTCTCTCTCCCTCTCCCCCCTGCCACTCCCCCCACGCATTCTCTCTCTCTCGCAAATAAATAAATCTTTTTAAAAAAATGCAGATATTAGAAGATAAGAATATAAAGCTGGAAATTCAAAAGGGAAATGTTACCTAAATCATATAGCACTGTGTTTAGCATACTTTAAAATCCATTTTTGTAGTGTAAAAGATGGTTTAGCTTTTATATCCATTGCTAATGGATATAAAGTCAAAAGTTAGATGATGAAGATAAATATACATATATACATATAAATGTACATATAAACATATATATGCATAGTGGATTTTAAATCTATATTCATCCAATCAGGATGATATGGCAGGTTTACTTCACCAGAATCTTTGGTTTTTCTATATTTCATTCTGCCCACTCTATTTTACTTAATCTTTTTTACCTTTTTTGTAAGGTAAAAATTAATCTGTGTTTGGTCCTTTCTTAATAAATGTGAAACTATCTAGAGCTGTTAGCTTCTCAATGTATTTATCATATAACTGGAGCATGTGAGAGATCCTAAGCCAGAAAACAGGCCCAAGGTCACCTAGATGCTTGCTACACAAATACTGTGAGATACAAACATGTATTGTTTTAAACCACTAGAGTTAGGAATATCTCATTACCCAGTACGAGATCACTTATACAGTCCTGAAGCCTCTGTTTATTTAAAAAATGCTCCATGTTACTCCGAGCTAGAAGATCCACTGACTAATGTTTAGCAAATGGAGGTTATGTATATTCTGAGTTCTCTAAAAAAACTTTCCTTTTTTGTATTTCTTGAGCCTTCTATACAGAGCCCCCAGCATATTCTGGAAGTTAGAGCAAGCAACAGTTTACTGTAAAATATCCCAAGATCATTTTAATCTATTCGGAGTTTTGCAGTGTTTTGAGACCTACTCCATGGGATCAACCTTTGCTCACGTCCCCCATTGCTCCTCCCTGTCTGACAATTCCTCATCTTATCACTCTTCTGCACAGTGACCCAGAGACCCCATTCTTCACACTTTCCCATGCTTTACCTGCTTTCCAATGTAACAATAACGGTGCAAAAACTCCCTTAGCCACCCACATCTTCTGCCCAAGGCTATTTTTGTCTTTAGTGCCAATCATTTCTATCCTATCATATTAATTTCATTCATATTTTACTTCCCTTTATTATTTACAGGATTCATTTATGGATTCAAAGAACACAGGCAGAGGCATATTCCCTTCTTCTCAATCCACAGAATGAATTACTTCTTTTCACAAACTTGAAGTCTTTATTTATGGTTTACCTGTTTAGGAAAATAATACTGTATTCTAGATAATGGTATTATAGAAAATGGTATTATTTTCCTAATATTAAACTACCATGACATTTCCTTTAGCTCCCAGCTAGATGAGTGAATAACTGCATTGTAATTTATATTGCCTTAGTCTTCACAATCTCTGAAAATTCCAATCTTCTCAATCTTAGACATTTATGTCTTATTAAACCCAGCCAACCTACTGCCAATGCAAGGCTGATCTGAAATACATCATCTTGGATGTACACTTGCCAGAGTCTAGACCTAGGATAATCATCTTTATGACAACTATAAATGCCACTATGTCTTTTGATGGTCATGTCACTACAGTGAGAAAAACGTTTTCCTTGACCCTCTCTGGGTCCCTGGCTTGATCTGAAGAGCAAACTGATAAACACAGATTTATAACAGCAAAGCACACAATTTATTACATCTAAGTCTTAATGTAGACACAGGAGCCTTCTTAAGGAAACAAAAACTCCCCAAAATAGACCTGGGGGTTTCACCCGTGGTCCAATGAAGAATGCCTAGTCACAGAGGCATATGAAGGTGTTGTGAACACATGGGGGGAAGGGGAGACACAGGAAGGCCTGTTTGTTAGCACTCTTCTTCATGTCCTTCTGTCAGCAGAGACAATGATGCTCCTTTCCTCTAGCTGTAGGGAGAGCCCCCCTCACACCAGGTTACTATGACCAATTTCAAAGAAGTAACTTTTCTGCTTCTCCCATTTCCTCAAACTTTTTCAGCTCAGCTCAAAATAGTCCATATGTCAAAGTGCCAAATTTGGGGGCGTCGTGCCTAGAATCCCAACATCAAAGTGCCAAGGCAGGTCTAATTCCTGGTCTGTTCTTGTGTGCCTCCTTCTGTCTTATTGATTCTTAATTCATGCATCAGGAAAGGCAGGTGCCCAGAAGCACAGTTTCTGGGCATTCCTAGAAGACATTTGTTCTAAAGTAAGTTACTGTGGGATGTTGGCATTCACCTGCATTTACTTCTTATTTAAGTAAAATGAAGCCTGAATGAAAGATAAACAGAGAAACAGAGAGAAGGAGGGAGGGAGAGAGAAAGAGAGAGGTTAGAAGGAGAGGGAGGGAGCTGGCGTGTGCCTAATTCTTAGTGCAGAGAGGGTAACAGGAGCCAGGGGAGCAGCGCATACAGAGCAAAGATTGATGAGATGGAGGAGGGTGGTTGTTTCAGAATTTGAAAGAATGGGGTGACTCTGAAGAAGCCCAGAGAGCCTCTCATGCATATTCTGCTTCCCTGCAGCCCAGCCTTCACTTCCCGCTACAACCCCCCATGGCTCCCAGCCTGCACACTTCACCTCTAGGATTCCAGCACAGTCAGCAGACCTCAAGCCTTCCAGCAATTCTCCTGTCAGCAGAAACACAGAGGGAACTTGAGAACAGGATCTTTCTTCCAACAGCCTTCTGAATGACTTACTGCCAGAGAAAACAGTGGTCCTGACCTCTCCTGGAGTGTCCACTGAGGGTCTGAGCAGAACACTTTCATGCACACTGACAAGAAATACAGGGATAGGAAAGGAACAGTGTGCCCTGTTTGACCTTGAAATCTAGAAGGAAGCTATATTAAGCATATTTCTGTTTCCCATACTGCACAGGCATAACTATCCAATTTCTGGACAAAATCACAGACTGCAGAAATGAAATACCTTTAGAAATCACCAAATATTGCATTCTAATTTATATGTGTGGAGCTGGAAAGCTCACAAGGAATGGAGATAAAGCAGCAGCAGGAGGGAGGAGCCGTGCCATCCGGTACTAGGTGCTGCTCAGAGCCTTCACTCTAGACAAGCTGGGATCTAAACCCCAGATCTACTTGTCATGGTTACTTCACCCTCTGAAAATCATCTCTGCCACCTGTGAACAGGTTCATGTCACTCTGCACTTCTGGAATGTATGACTTCAGTGAGACACCACTGGGAGAGCTTAGTGCAGACTGATTCATCGCCAACATCAAACACACTGATGGCCATCAGCTCTGACTGTCACTTCTTGTTCTCAGGGAGGCACGGAATCTCTTGATAAGCGGAAATGTTTTCTAAGCAATTATCTATTGAATACATGAAAGGAATACATGAATACATGAAAGGAATCTCCTCTCCCTTACCGGCCTCCATCAAATTGTTAGCCAGTTCCATAAACTGAGCGTCTCAGGGCTCCAACTACTGCCTCCCTCAGTGCACTCGCCAAACAAAACCCACAACAGCTAACTAAATCTCAATGTATCAAAAATTCACATTAAACTGGGTGTTACATTAAATTCTGACTGCTAAATCTGGATGCTCCCATGGTCTAAAACAGCCAAAGTTGACCTTCCAAAGTTCTCCCATTGCTATAAAAGCACAGACAACTTCAGTCAAGTACCAGTCAAAGACCTATTTGGGTAAAACTCTACAGTATTGTCTCGGGTATATTTACTCAACAGTTGATCATCTGAATTAGTTTAGACACACCAAAACTTAGACCCCCTGGAGTAAGCAGGAGTAAGGGGATCATTCAGCTCCAAATCTCACGGTATCAGTATCAGTAACTTTCTTTCTGAAATTCCACAGTAGTGATTCACAAGGGAATTCTAGCTCACAAGATCATTTTTATCCCCTCTCCTTTAGCTGGAAGGGCAGATAAGAACTTTTAAAAATAAGAGGATTAAGGCTCCCTGTTGAAAATAGGGAAATTTCCCTTCTCCCCTTTTCTTAAGAGTATTTAGTTTTAATTGTGGTTTTCATTTTAAGTTCCTCATATCTTTGAAATGTAGGTAAATCTTTTTTCAAGTTAACATTTAAGACCAACAAATGTCTTTATCAAGGACCTAGCAACCTTCTCCTCCAAATTCAGGTATCAAATAGTGCTATTCTTTTCCAGTTTCAGGGTGGGGGTGTTGGGAAGGGGGAAAGCCTGTCTTCAGTCAATGCCCTGCTCAAAACTGCCTCCTGTCATAAAGATATGACAAGTTTATTTTTCCTTTGCATAAATCCAATTAGCAAACACAGATGGTCACCTCAATTACCTGGTGAATTTCAGGCAAACGGTGTGTAACAAATGGTGCTGTCAAGTTCTCGTACTTGATTGCTAGTTACTGTTTATCTTGGGAACATGCATGTAACAGGTTGTGTCTGCTTCATTTTCCTTGATAAAAGCCTGAGATGTCTTCTGTCTTCACAGTCTTCTAATGGATAACCACTAGATACTCATCACATTTGGGCTTAAGGCTTATTCAATACTAGAATTCTTTCCTACCCTTGTGGAGAGGTTTTCTAGTTGAGAAGATATTTTGTATTAAATTCTATTTGCTCATATTATTTAAATCCAAGTCATGGTAAATACCAACAGGTTGCTTTGGTTTACTGTATTTCTTTTTGGTACAAAAGTCAAAGCAAATACGGCCTGTGAAATTCATTTTTTAAATGAATAAATCAAAATGAGTTTTTCAAAAATTAATGCTAATTTTTTGTGCAGTCTAGTCTCTGTCTATGACTTAATATTCTGCCCCTTTACTTTCGCATCTTTGTTTAGGAATATTGTCGCCTTGCAAAAAAAAAAAGGGTGGGGAGGTAAGATATAAAGTACATTTTCTTCAGGAAGAAACTCTTGTTTCTATAAAGACAAGCAAAACTCATTACAAGTAATGAGGAAAATGGAAAAAAAAACAAACAAGACTTATTAAAGTTTCTGGATATTTAGAAATAAAATTGATTTACCAAAGTTCATCTTCACATGTAAAACAGGGACAACCTTGTCGATAGAGGCTATGTAAATATATACTACTGATATTCTTAAAGGCAGTTTCAGTAATGATATGTTATACTGAGAAAAGAAATACAAAGCAATTCCAACAGATTTTGTTTAGAATCTTTCAGCCTAATTTTTGTTCCCATCATTTGCTAATGACAGACTATCAGGTGGGTGGAACTTTATACCGTAAACTGGTAGGTTCTTCAAAAACTTTTTATACTGTCATAAGATCTGTAATAATAATATACTTCCATCTGCTAATATGTGCTTCTTTCTATCTTCAGTAACAAAGGAAGGGAAAAAAAAAAAAAAAAAAACTTGTTTCATCCCTTTCTTATCCAGGCCACAACAGTTGATATAGAAAATTTTCCTCCATTAGCCTATATTTAATTGGTCCACCATATCAAGTAGTATCTTCTAAAATGCAACACAGCAATTGGCAAGAGTGTGAAGCTAAAGATAGGGCATAATTCATCCCCTATCATAACATTATAATGGTTAAAAATTTTGTTTTGTAAATGTTAACTCTTCTTTCAAGGGAAGGGTGTCAAACTATTTCTATACATGAGCTATATATCATACACACACACACACACACACACATATGGTCATATATATGATATATATCTCAAACTAAATATATATATTTCTTCTAGAAATGAACGCTATGTGATTTTGCTCATTAACCTTTCATTTTATAAAAGGGTGAAATCAATAATCTATTTATTCAGCCAACTGAAAGGCACTTTCAAACAATTTCATGTGAGATTGAATTTTTATAGCTTTTTTTCATCCTACAAGTTCTAACAAAAATAATATCTTCTCAATTGCTAGACAAATATAAAATGTCAAACCTTGGCAGCCTTTCAAATACATGAAATAAAATCTCCTACCTACGGGTGAATAATTGTCTTACTAAAAATATTGCTTTCTTCAAAACCACCAGGCAGCTTTTAGGGCAGTGGATTACTGGCACGATCTAAAGCTGGAAATGAATGAGCTTCTGTTTTTAAACACTTTGCAATCCTGACCTGAGAATCATGACCATTTCAAGTCTTGTAATAAGTCTGTTATTGGCCACTGACATAGAAACAGTGATAGAAACTTTTATTTATTCATGTTTCTATGGATGGTGTCCAAAGACACCCAAAGGGCTGAACAAATAAAACATGAAATAATCAAACCAACTATTGGCTGTCCTCAAATAATCTGCTGAAAACTCATAGAAATCTTTTTTTTTTTATGACTAGGCCAAATGTCTCCTTTAAAGGACAGGTAACATCTGTGACCCCCTTTTTTTTTTTTTTTTAATAGAAGTCTATTTTTTTTTTAAGATTTTATTTATTTATTTTACAGAGAGAGATCACAAGTAGATAGAGAGACAGGCAGAGAGAGAGAGAGGGGGAAGCAAGCTCCCTGCTGAGCAGAGAGTCCCGATGTGGGACTCGATCCCAGGAGCCTGAGATCATGACCTGAGCCGAAGGCAGCGGCTTAACCCACTGAGCCACCCAGGCACCCATCTGTGACCCTTTTTATAATAAAAACAATAATATTAATATTAAGCCCACTGTCCACAGTCAACTGGGAAATCCAAACTATATATGCTCCAGATTGTCCACACCATGAAGTCCTTTTCTTAACATAGATGCTAACTTTGAAACAGAGTAATACATTCAAATGTCAATTCAAACAATCAAAGTAAAGAGGTAATGTCTTTAGAATGAGAAACAGCAGTGTAGCTCCTCAAAGATGGACACTTGTATATACTTCTGATTCTGTTATTTAACCTTGTATCTCCTTCCCTTCTCTGCTTTTTAAGTTCGCTTTCATTCCTTTATAGGTCAACCTAGTAAAATTAAAGAATATGCTTAAAATGTTATTTTGCTAGCTAGCTTAGGCAAAATCATTTCTGGCTATTAAATAGTATTTTTATTACTTTCTTTGAGAGCTACAATACAATCCCCAGTTTCTATCAATTTTACAGTTATTTTTTACAGTGTTAAGGCTGACAACATACACATTTTTTGTAAACAAAAATATGTGCCACATATTTTGAGTAAAAATTGACTTGAAAGTTTAAAACTAATAAACAGGTTACATTAACATAGCTCTATAAATTGACTGATTTATTGTTAAGTGTCAAAATGTTTGCTAGCATTGTATAATCTTTTCTGAGGGCCTATGCTCAGGAAAGCTACACTATTTGAAGGAAATTGCTCTTGGCTAAAAAGTCAAGTGGATCTTATTTTCTACAACTTATCAGTTTTATTTTCTTTTCACTTGGATCATGACTTGACTGCAAATTTTCCCTCCTCCCTTGTCTCCAATGACCTTTCATTTTTTTTTTCTGGCTGATAAAAACAAAATATGGTATTATCAAGTTCTTGACATTATCACATCCTTTAATGTATTTATTGCCCTAAATCTCTTTTTTTCCCAATCTTTTGATCATAGTTGATCAGCTATACACTATAATCCCCTAACAAGCTGATGATTTCCATTTACTCCACTGCTGAATCCGAGCCACTGCTCCCTACCACCTACTGCTTTCCACCTTGCATTTCTGGAATTTATTCTGTTATGTCCTCAGAAAATATGTACATGAGTTACACATGCTGAATCCTTGAGGTTCTTTTCTATGACTTCATATTTGATTGATACTTTTATAAATAAATGATTTTAGGCTTAAAATTATTTTCTGATGGACCTCTGAAGGACTTTCCAACACTGAATTCTGGCATCCTATGTTGTGGGCTATCTTTTCTTCCTGGGCGATTTTTTTTCCCCAAGTTTTTCAGAATTATTTTGTTTCTTCTTAGAGTTTAAAAACTTTATCATCCTGAATCTAGACCTGGATTTTTTTAAACTCCATTTTCAATCTAAAATTGCATGCCCTTCTTCAGATCTAGGAAATGCCTATTATTTATTTGAGTAAGTCTTCTCTTTGATTTTCTTTGTTCTTTCAGGGTCTCCTACTGGGAGAGTCATACCTCCAGGGTAGACCTCTTGAATTTCTCTCTTTTTCTCATCATTTTCAACTCTTGTGTTTTACATTAATGTTCCAGAAAGTTCCCTGGACTTTAGATTTCAACTTATGTAATTGTTAAAAAACAAAATTCAACCAAGTGACTTTGAAGATCTGACTCAGGCAGCATCCCATTTAGCAAGTAGAAGTGGGCTGGTAGAAGCTGTACAAAATAGGAGGTTTTTATAGGAAGGAGGGTGGGGGCAAGAAAGTTACTGGCAAAAGATAAGAATTGTTCCAGGGGAGGTCATTTTCCCCTGGAGGGTAACATCAGGGGATGTTTCATGCAGATGACCTCACCTTCCTTTTGGAAGCCTGGAGACAGCCTATTGGGTGGGTTACTTCCTTGGTGTTGAGGAGAAACTTTCTAACTGGCCTATTGATGCCAATTCTGGAGGAGGCTGAACCTGCAGTCAGATCAGGAACTGAACCCCAGTCTGCCAACTCAGACTAAGTGATGTCATTGTGGGCCTGTGGTTTCTTTTCACTACAAGTATTTAAACATTAGCAACTGTATTTTTAACAGTCAAGAGACATTATGTGTTATTTGATTATTTCTCTTTCTTACCATATTATGCTTTTTTATGAATACAGTATCTTCCTGAATAATTCTGAGGGTAGGAAATAATTTTTTTCTCTATCTTGCATTATATACTCTCTAAGGTAAGTAATTTTAACTTCCATCTTTTTCAACTACCTAAAGATCTTAAATTGTTTTCGTGAAACAATTTAAGTGAAACAATCAAAAAAAAAGATGATTCAAGGTATCTGTGTTTCATTCACTGTGATGTAAGGAGCTGTATGTGGTGCATCTCTTCCCTGACTGAAAATGCTAAAGAGAATTTCCCAGTACAGTGGGAGGGGCTTGTGACTGGGGGGCTGCCTCAGGCGAAGGATCAGGAAGCCAGCTGAGTAGCGCCTGGATGGCTCAGTTGGTTAAGCGCCAAACTCTTGATTATGGCTCACTTAGTGATATCAGGGTCCTGGTTTGGAGCCCCATTTCCTACTTCGCACTCAGTGGGGAGTGTGCTTGACAGTGTGCTCTCTTTTGCCCCTGCCTCATCCTTCCCCTTGCTCCCTTGTTTGCTCTCTCAAAAAATAAAATGAAATCTTAAAAAAAAAAAAGAAAGAAAGAAAGAAAAAAGAAAGCCAGCTGACAAGTCCCCCACCCCAACCTCAGGCATCACTAGAGAAGCTCTTTACTCTGGGATACCAACATCTACCCTAAGATCCCTAGTTCATCCAGCATAGTTATTTAGTGAGAAAATCCTTGGTTACTTTTAATTTATCTAAACTAAACTAAATGTTTTACATTTGTTCTTGTTATGTTGTTTTTAAGGTAACATAAAGTCAGGCTGCATGATAAAGGAGGGAAAAAGAAAATAAATCAAGTGGCTGAAAGCACAGCCATTCTGCACACAGAGGCCCACTTTCTTCTCGCAGTTTTGAGTCACACTTCTCATTTCTGCTCTATCAATATACACCAAGCCTAGATCTTTCTGGGATTTCAGAGTAGATGCGCTTCCATGCAGCATTTTCACACATAATTTCCTTTATTTCATCTACAAACTTGTCATCATATGATTTTCAGATTTCAGAAAATTTTGCTGAGGTCATTCTCCAGCACAGAATTCCCTTCTTTCTTTTTTTATCAGAATTTTGTATTCATTCCAAAGGGGTCTTCAATGCATGAACTCAACCTACTCCCTTTAAAAAACTAATTAACACTGTGAAGTGTGTAAACCTGGTGATTCACAGACCTGTACCCCTGGGGATAAAAATATATGTTTATAAAAAATAAAAAATTATATTAAAAAAAAAGTCTAAAAAGAAAAAAAAAAACTAATTAACAACTGAATAGCCAATGTTTATGTGTTAAAGTGGGACCAACCAACCAGCTAAAGTTTTGTTAACACTGTTACTGGAATATGTGAATAGGCAAGAGGAAACATATAGAATTAACTCCAGAAATTGAGTTTTTCCTCGGAGGTTATTAATTCATATATTTAGTCAACAAATATTTTGAGCGCCTGTTATTATATAACACACTTTGTTTAAAATCTGAGCAAGTGAGCACTGTAAAGAGACACAAATTTTAAGGTGCCTTAATACCTTTAATCAAATAACACTGAATTACCTCAACTACGAAGGGCATCCTGAAATGGGGGGAAAACCACATAAGCACAGCTTATGGGGTACATAGAGAAACAGAGGATTTGGCCTAAGATAGTTTCTTCCTAACAAAGACTATAGGAGGAAAAAATTCTAGGGTTGTTTATACACAAACACGCACCACAGAGACAAATCTTAGAAGAGTCATGATCCTTCACTCTCTAAGAAGAGCTCTGGCAAGATAGCCCAGGTTCCCTGAACACAGAAGGCTACTCACCATACTAACAGAATTCTACACTTTAGAAAGAAAACCACATCATATTTCACTGCTGAGTTTCATAATCTGTACTGAGACAGCCATGGGCAGAGTCTGGTTCCAGCACTTTCTTGCTTTGTAACATCAGGTAAATTTCAGAGGCTCTCTAAGCCTGAATTTCAAATATAAAGTTAATAACATTATATACCTCAGGGTTTATTTTGAAATTGAAAGAAACAACGCATGTAAAGGTTAGTCACATACCAAATGTTTAATGAATGCCATTTGATAGTATAATGTCATTGTGCCTCATTTTTTTTTCCCAAAGAATATGCTGTATTCAACCCTCTTACATTTAAATTTAGAGAACTGTAGTGACATCCTCTTCATTTAAGGAGAATCTCCACTTTAATATAACTTAATATAAGGAAATTATTTAATTTCACTGTGCTGAGTTCTGCTCCTTAGGCCTGGAAACCGACAGTATGCAATTTCTCACACAAACCTGAAGGTTTACTTTATTTGTCCCTTTTCTCTTTTTATCCAAAACTATCTACTTGAATTAGGAGTGTCATTGAAATCTTATGTGTACAGCTCAGGGAAGTGTACTTTCCCAACGGCTTAATAATTAAGTGCATATGCTATCAGGAGGAAAAAAGGGTCTCTCCATAGTGACAAGAAGTCTGAATGAATATAAATCTAAAAAGCAAGACTTTAAAAAAAGGAAGAAAGAAAGAAAGTTAGTTAGTTTTGTGTCAGAGAAGACAGTAAGGTTGTGTTTGGTTACCAACCAAAAAAATTCTCAGTGAATTATATGACAGGTGCATTGTGGGTCAGCTGGACATCTGCCTTATACTGTCTTCATTCCAAGATCCAGTCAGTTAAAACAGATTCTTTTGGAAATAAAGCTGATCATCCAGACAGGAAGGACAGGGGAACATGGGGACTATGTGCTGACTCTCAAAGTTTCTCCCCAAAAGTGACACATGTTGCCCAAATTCTTATTCCATAGGCCAAAGTCACCTCGCCAAGATTAGTATTAACAGGGATGAAGCAGAATTTTTCCCCAGAGAATAAAAGCAAATATTTGTGAATAACACTACAGTTTGCTGCACTGGATGCAATGAAAGTTTCTTAAAGGCATACCTCAGCTTCCCTGTGTACATCCTATTTCCTACATGCATTATATATTTTATCCTTACAATAATTCTGTATCTATTGTTATCCCCACTTTCAACATAAGGAAGCAGATTCAAAAGAACAAAGTGAGAAAAGACAACATTCCTCCGACTTAGAGTTATCTGAAACTAGTTTGAGTTCATTGAGTCGAACCAAGCACCCTGTTACTGAAGATACTGAAATAAGCAGAATGACGACTCTGCAGGAGTGCTGAAGAGAAGAGCTACAGTCTCTGTGAATAACTAGGCACCACAACCTTTATAATTCCTTTTAACCCTGAGATTCTAGGATTCTACAAGTTGCGCAAGGTCACACAGCTAGTTAGAGGCTATTAAAGGCAAAATTTGTCTTCTGAAGAAGTGACCTCGTTTACAGGAAAGGGAAAAGACACTCCAATGTGATTTAACAATTTAGCATTCAAGCACCATTACTGTGAAACCCAAATGTTGAAAAAGTTTTATCACAGATCACTTCTTGATCAGCATGCAGAAAGAATCTACTCATTTGGTGACTGAAATGCTATGGATTATTACTGGTATCATATCAAATTTTCCAAATACCCTGGAGATTGCTGTTCTAACATGGTTATGAATAAAATATAGGCAACAACACGTCTACCATTCCCCAGAGATAAACATTTTCTTCAGTTGCATAACAAATAAACAAATGTTCTAATGGAAAGTGAAAAACAAGTACATCCTGTCATTATTTAAAATAAGACTGGCTTTGAACTGATGAGCTATATGAGGTCTGACACTCTAAACATATATTAAGGAATTTTATAAAGAAACAATTCACATAGTGAGGACTATCCTTTCTTACTATACATCCCCAAAGGTTTTACAGCTTTAATAACTCACACGGTGATTTGAATTTTTACCACTTGTCAAGTGAAAAATATAATAATGAAATAAATACAGGAAGCAAACCTAATTATTAAGGTCAGTATACTTTTTAAAAATCCATCATTTTAATTTAATGATTCATAAGTCAGTACAATAAAAATGAAAAAAGCAATATGCATTTGCTTATTTTAAATGCATTTATTCATTCATTATTCATATTAGAAGCCAGGGATTAAAGGCTTTGGAACTAAACAAATTAGGAGTTTACTTACATCTTGTAAATAAATAAAATAGCATTCTCACCTTCTGGTACAACTAAAGATTTGTCAATTCAAGTACTACAGATCTGAAAACTCAGCAGAAGCACATCCAGGGCAGCTCGTCCATGAAATTTCAAGACATCATCCAGCAACTCAGTATAATCAAAGGAAATTCCTTTCAAGCTCACTATTAGCCAGTGACCCAGCAAATAGCCTTCTTCAAACTTAGATGATCCCAAACATTTAAAATGTATTTGAGGGAAGAAGCACTTCCAGAGTGTAATGAGTACTTCTGAAAATCTGTTCCTCTATTAAAGCAATGAGACAGTGGAAAAAAATGTGTCCAAAACAACTATTTTGTAACTCTTAAAATTAACTAAAGGCCTACAACAATTAAAGAGGCATTTATTCAAGAAATGGGACTTAATTTCATGAAGAACAGTTAACTTCATGGCATTTTAGCTATATTTATTCCTTTTTCCTTCTCCCCAGATATGTGGTAGCTTTGAAAGTAAATAGACATACAATTATCAAAGCTGTGAAATCAAGCATCCCAGCAAATACTGTAAGGGGGAGAAAAGGATTAAAAGTCATGGGGGAAAAAAAAAAAACTATCCTCCAGCGAACTCTCATTATTTTACATGTGTGAAAGTTCCCTAAAAAGCTTCATTCTCAGGGATTATCTTGATCTGAACTGCATCAGAGCTCACTCTCTGCAAATAAGTCTATCCCAGATATCTGTCATAAATAATCAGTGGTAATTGCTTAACACTGCAACTGCCTGAGGCAGTGATATCAGCTGGGGTGAACAAATGGCTGATCAATAAAAATAAAAATAAAAATCAATAAAAATAAGTTAAAAGAAAAAATAAAGAAATGTGTGGTCCATAAGGTGCTGTGAAGAACTCTGACATATTCCTAGGGATCAAAAAGATCATACAATGAGTGTAAATATAGGCATGCTGAGGAAATACCTAAAAAGGCTGTTATCTCTCACTTCTGATAGACTGGAAGGACCTGCACAAGCAGAAAGTGAAGGCACAAATTCAGCTGTAAAACGCCTGCTACTATATTGAAAGCATGCCCAACCACACATACAGAACCCTTTGACAAAGGTGTGGAGACTTATCAATTCAAATTAATTCAGAAAATCTCTAAGTATTACCTATGTCAATGCAAACCAATCAGAGATTTAAGTAGCTGTATTCAACAAAGAACACAGATCTTATAGAATTAGTTCAGAAAATTAAAACAACAACAAAAGTAACAGTAAAAACAAGCGGAAAGCAACAGACCTAGGGTGGGTTTCTGACTTCCAAAGCTGACACACGGTAACACTGAATTTTCCAGTTATTAGTAAAATATAATGAAATGCAAAAAAAAGAAGACATGATTCATACTTGTAAGAAAAAAAGCAGTCACAAAAAAAAGCTCAGATGTATGACCTATCAGATAAAGACTTTCAAGTTAAACTATGAATCTGAGGTAAATATGTTCAAGTAATAAAGAAACCATGTCATATAATTAAGGGAAAAGTATGAGGACATCTTACCAAATGGAAAATATCAATAAAGAAATAGAAATTATAAAAGAAAACAGTAGAAATTCTAAAAAGTATAGTACTAAAATACAAAACTCATCACGAGGTTCAACACCACATCTAAACTGGCTGAAGAAAGAAACAATGTCCTTCAATATAGGTGAATTAATGTCCAATTAGAGAAAAGAGAGAAAGAAAGAAAAAATGAATAGAGCCTCAATAATGATGGACACCATCCAATAATGGAATACACATCATTATCCCAAAAGGAGAGGACTGACAGAAATGGCAGAAAAAATGTTTGAAAATGACTAAAAACCTTCCATATTTGATTAAAAACATTAATCTGCACATGCAAGAATAACAAAGAACTCCAAGAAGGATAAACTCAAATACATCCACATCAGCATACATATAGTTAACAAATCAGAAGTTAAGGAAAACAGGGAGCAGCGAGAGAATGGAGTCATCATGTACAAGAAATTTTCAACAACAAAAATAAGTAACTTCTTGTTAGAAACCATGGACACCTTAAGATGGTGGGATGACAAAGTCAAATTACTCCTAGAAAAAGACAGCTAAGCTGTAATTCTATACCTAGTAAAACTATCCTTCAAAGCCAAAGGAGAAATTAAAACATTTCCAGTTAGACAAAATCAGAAAAAAAAAAAAACTGTCACAGCAGACCTGCCCTATAAGAAATACTAAAAGGAGGGGCGCCTGGGTGGCTTAGTGGGTTAAGCGTCTGCCTTGGGTTTAGGTCATGATCTCAGGGTCCTGGGACTGAGCCCTGCATTGGGCTTCCTGCTCAGCAGGAGGTCTGCTCCTCCCTCTCTCTCTGCCCCTCTTCCTTGCTTGTGTTCTCTTCCACTCTCAAATCAGTCAATCAATCAATCTTTTAAAAAAAGAAATACTAGAAGGAATCCTTTAGGAAAGAATACTAGCAAGTAACTTAATTCCATACAAGGAAATAAAGAGCATCGATCTACTTAATTAGATACATAGATAGGAAAACAGAAGAAATGTATTTTTGATTGTAATTCTATTTTCTTACATCAGTTGTAAAAGACAACTGTACAGAGAAATGATAAAACAATGTTGATAGGCTTCTAATATATAAAGACATAGCTTATAAGATAAAAATATCACAAAAGAGTAGAGCAAGGACATGCTAATAATGAGGCAAAGTTTTGGTGTGCTACTTAAATTGGTGTTATTCTAAAACAATAAACTATAAGATGTTAATTTTAATCCCAAGGTAACTAAAATAACTCAAAGCAACTCAAAAATAGAGTAAAAAAACAATAAAGGAATTAAAATGGTAAAGTAGGGTGTATCTATTTAATAAAAAAGAAAGTTTCAATTGAGAAATGGAGGAATAAAAAAGTCATGACAGAGGAAACAAATAGCAAAATGACATATATCCTACCTTATCAGTAAATTTAAATATTAAATATAAATATTAATATAGATATATATTATTATATTATATCTTATATTTAAATTTATATATATTTATATTAAACATATCAATTTAAATATAAATATTAATATATTTATTATTATATTATATATTTAAATTAATATATTTAATATTTAATATAAATATAAATATTAAATATAAAGACAAAACACTTAAAAAATCAGCAATTGTCAGAATATATATAAAATAAAATGATTAGACTGAAAGGCATCCAGATTGGAAAGAAAAAATTGAAACTATCTATATTCACAATTGCCTAGATGACATAATCTTATACATGAAAAATCCTAAGGAATTCATATGAACACACACACACACATGTGTTTCAAAGGATTCCACCAAGAATGTGAAAAAACAACCTACAGAATGGAAGAAGGTATCTGTCGATCATGTATCTTATAAAGGATGTTTATCCATAATACATAAAAAACATAACTGAAAAATAAAAAGAACCTAATTAAAAATTGGGCAACTGTTACTAAGTGATTAAAACAGGATTGCAGAACACAAGATTAATAAAGAAAATTCACTTTCCTATACACCAGAAATGAAAAAGATTTAAAAATTAAAAAGTGTCATTTATATTTGTACCCCCAAAATGAAATACTACAATAAAAAAATCTAACAAAATATGTATGAGATCAATATGAGGAAAACTACAAAGCAGAATAAAATCAAATAACTAAATATACAGAGAAATATTCCATGAGTGTAGATAAGAACACTCAATATTGTCAAGATGTCAGTTTTTCCCAATTTGATCTATACATTCAACAAAATCCCAAAGTCTCAACAAGTTATTTCATAGATATTGACAAACTGATTCTAAAGTTTGCATCTAGAGACAAGAATCCCTAAGAGCCAACTCAATATTGAAGGAGAAGAAGGAAATTGGAAGACTGACACTACTCAGCTTCAAGTCTTAATGTGGTATTCAAGGCAGTGAGGTACCGGCAAAAGAAGAGACAAACACATCAATGGAAGATAACAGGGAGCCCAGAAGTAGAATCACTTAAATACAGTGATCTCTGACAAAGAAGCAACCATGATACAATGGGGCAAAAATAGTCTCTAACAAAAGAACAACTGGACATTCACAGAAAAACTTAATCTAGACCCAGACTATATACAACTCACAAAAAATAAGTCAAAATTGATTACAGGCCTTGATATAAAATCGCAAACCTCCTAGAACACAAGAAAACAGACATCACAGAATGTGACAATGGCTTTTAAGATACTACATTAATGTCATAATGTATGATAGAAATAAATGATAAACTAAATCTAATTAAAACTAAAAATTTCTGCTCTGCAAAAAACAGTATCAAGAGAATGAGAAGACAAGCCACAGATTAGGAGAAAATATTTGCAAAATAAATCTGATAAAGGAAAGTTATCTAAAATATACAAAAAACTCTTAAAGTTCAACAGTAAGAATACAGTCTGATTTAAACATGGGGTGCCTGGGTGGCTCAGAGGGTTAAGCCTCTGTCTTTAGCTCAGGTCATGGTCACCGGGTCCTGGGACGGAGACCCACACTGCGTTCTCTGCTCAGCAGAGAGCCTGCTTCTCCCTCTCTCTCTGTCTGCCTCTCTGCCTACCTGTGATCTCTCTCTCTCTCTGTCAAATAAATAAATAAATAAATAAATAAATAAACAAACAAACACAGACCAAAAACCTTAACAGACACCTCACCAAAAAGATTTGCAGATGCAAAATAAGCATATGAAAAGATATTCAACATCATAGGTCATCAGGGAAATGCAACAAAGAAATATCAGTACATACCTATTAGAATGACCCAAATCTGGAACACTGACAACCCCAAATGCTGACAAGGATATGGAGCAAAAGGAACTCTCATGTATTGCTGGTGGGAATGCAAAATGGTACAAGCACTCTGGAAGACAGTTTGGCAGTTTTGTATAGAATTACACATACTCCTTACCATATGATCCATCAACTGCATTCTTTGAAATATGCCCAAAGGATTTGAAAAGTTACATCCACACAAAACCTGAATACAGGTGTTTAAATGAGCTTTATTCATAAATGCTAATATTGGAAGCAACCAAGATGTCCTCAAGGAGGTGAATGAATAAACAAACTATGGGACATCCAGACAATGGAATATTATTCAGCCCTTTAAAAAAAAAAAAAAGGTGCTGTCAAGCCATTAAAATACACATAAAAAACTTGCATGCATAGTACTAAGTGGAAGAAATCAACCCAAAAAAAGCCACATATACTGTAAGATTACAATTACATCACATTCTGGAAAAGGCAAAACTATGAAGATAGAAAAAGGACCAGTGGGTGCCAGGGGCTGGGTGGAGGGATGAACTGCCAGAGCACTAAGGATTTTTAGGACACTGAAAATACTATATACAAAATCATAATGATGGCTATATGTCCTGATACATTTCTCCAAACGTGTAACACCAAGAGCCCAGAAACAGCCTGTAAACCAACGTAAACTAAGGATTTGGCCCAGTACAATGTGTCAATGTGACATCAACTGTGACAAATATATCACTCTGGAGGGGGATGTTGATAATGAGGGGAGGCTATGAAAATGTAAGAGCAGGGGCATATGCAAAATCTTGGTCTCTGCCCCTTTCATCTTGCTGGGAACCTAAAACTGCTCTAAAACAATAGCCTTAATTTCAAAAATAGAGCACATCATTTGAATAGACATTTCTCCAAAGAATATATATAAATGGCCAATAAGCACATGAAAACATCATTAGGAAAACACAAATCAAAATCACAACATGTCACTTCATACCTACAAAGACAGCAACAATGAAAAAGAGAAAAAAAGGAAAATATGAGTGTTCATGAGGATAAAAAATTGAAACTTCATGTTTTGCTGGTGGGTCAATAAGACAGAGTAGCTATGATACAAATATATCCAGATAATTTTTTAAAGTTAATTTTAAAAAGTATAAAAGCACTGTTTATATTTTTCTTTTATTGATGCATAATTGACATACAATGTCTTAATAGTTATAGGTATACATCACAGTGACTCAGTATTTTTACTTTATGGAATGATCCCCACAGTAAATCACATTACCCTCTGTCACCATCAATGTTACTGCAATATTACTGACTATATTCTCTATGCTGTACATTACATTCCCATGACTTACTTCCTTTATATATGGAAGTCTGTACCTCTTAGTCTCCTTCATCTATTTCATCTGCCCCTCAGCCTCCCTCCCCTCCACTTCAGTAACCAAGAGCACCAGTAAAAATATTAAATATTGTTGGAAGCTCACTGCTCTGACTTCTGTCTCTGCCACCAGCACCATGTGACCGTAATAATCTCACAGCATTTATTGAGATGTCATAATAACATCAGGAAAGTTAGAATAATATCAACAGTTGTTAGAGAACCAAACTTGGAACAAGACATCCTGAAACAAAACCAAACACCATATTGCCTTTTTGGCTTTTCACTAAATCGATCTATCACTCGTAGCTAGGAACACTTCATACCTGAGTAATGCTATCTCTGTTCAGCAGGACATGACTTAAGTTATTCTCCTGTTTTAAATTCACCCCCTTAAGTTATTCTCCTGTTTTAAATTCACTTAAGTTATTCTCCTGTTTTAAATTCACCCCCCCTCATCCAATACAACACTCCTATATTAATCAAACCCAAAGATACAGCTCTCTAGCTGCAGATTCCTCTGCTCAGAAAGTCACACGTAAATCCTGGTTCTGCACCTGCTGGCCCTGGCCACGGTGGGCACAGAGACCCCACTCTGAATACATGGTTTAACTTTTCTCAAACTCAGCCTCACACTTTTCACATCCCCTCCTTGTTTCACTGTTTACTTTCTTTTGACGTATTCGTCTTGACAGAATCACCCCTAACAGGAGGTAGGGCTCCATAAACTTGACCAGTAGATCAGCTCAAAATTTTAACACTCTGCTACCTTTTCTTATTTTAGGCCAATTCAGTATAAACTTAAAACCCTTACTTAAGTTTTTTTTCCACAAGATCGTGTCTTATGATTTTGTAGGTTTCTTAACAAATAACCAAGTTTTACATTTATTTTTCATAGGTATTTCAAGAAAAATGAAAAATTCAAATAAAAATCTATATACATTATATATATATACACTGTATTTATATACTATATTTATATTTATTACTACATTTATCACTATATTATGTTCATACAGTATATTTATGTTCTCTCTCTATACACACATATATATAAAATGATATATTCTTATTTTTAGCAATATAATAACATACATTCCCATGATGGAAAAGACTACAATAAATAGAATTTTTTTTTTCCTTTTTACTCTGTGGATTCCTGCATATTATTTTCATGTGGTGATTATTTTGTGTGCTTGTGTTTAGTAGGAAACTCCAGGAGCAATTTTGTGCCCAGTTCCAAAACTAAAGGTTTATACAAAAGGCTAGTCCTAAAAACAGAAGGAAGGAGAAAATATTCACAGATAGGAGGAGAAAGGCAAAGTTCTGGATTCTTCGATGTTTGGAAAGCTCAATATTAAGAACCAAAGGAACAGCTATTATGTTACCATGTATTAGCATTATGTTAAATTATTCTAGAAACTTTTAACTTGAATTATTTATCTTAATCCTCACAACATATGCTAAGAGCTATTATCACTTCCAAATTAAGAAATGGAACTTTGAAGGCAGTAAATAATTGAGTTTTGCACCACTGGTTAAGGGTTAGTGTCATTATTCAAATCCTGCTTCTAGGGCTCTAGGGAGCTTTTAAACACTAAGCAAAACTAACATATTTGACAAGTTGGCATGGGAAAAAATACCAAACATCTGTATGCAGAAAATCTAGCTGTGAATCCCAGATTTTCCACGAAGACCCTGAGTGCTCATTAATTCCTAACCTCAGGTTTCCTGACTCATAAAAGAGCGTAGTATGAAATCATGTACGAGTGTCTACTCCTGAAGGCAACTCTGGCTGCCTGAGCACACAAGCTATGAAGAGTCAGTGATTTAACACAATAAAAATGTATTTCTCCAACACCTAAAAAGGTATCTTTGAATGGTAGGCACTGCCTCACAGTCATTCTACCCCATGGCTCCATCATCTTCAATCCATGACTCATAAGAGAACACTGAATTTTGCCTCCACTCCAGATAGACTAAAAACTGTTCAGAATAATAGTAATTTCTATTTCTGACAAATTTCCCAAAGACATCACCTAGATTTGCTAAAAATTACATAAAAATGTTAACATTCCTCAGAAAAAGAAGAGAATTATTTACAATGTTTTAAATCAAAGATGCACAGGGGTGCCTGGGTGGCTCAGTGGTTAAGCCACTGCCTTCGGCTCAGGTCATGATCCCAGGGTCATGATCGAGCCCCGCCTGCTTCCTCCTCTCTCTCTCTGCCTGCCTCTCTGCCTACTTACGATCTCTGTCTGTCAAATAAATAATTTAAAAAAAAATCTTAAAAAAAAAATAAATAAATCAAAGATGCACAAGGTGCCCAATTTTAATCCACATTCTTGTGTATACATCTATGGTGAGACACAGGTATAAAAACAGCCCACAGGACTCTCCCCGGCAATTAACAGGAAATTATAAAACTGTGGCACGATCCCATTTGTTAGCATTTTTATAGTTCTTTCAGACACCATGCATTTCTTTCAGGATTCACTTTGCTATATCAAATTGGATCCCAAATTAATTTTCTAAAGAGTTAAGTCTGAATTATTCCTCAATTAACTTGTCAAATTACTGAAATATGAGTTATGCCATCAAAGAACACTATTCAAGTGAACAACCATCTTTCTGAAGCATTAGCTGTCTGTTCTTTCTAGCATGACAAATAGAGCTACTGGGGCATCCAACTTTTCGCTATTAACTTACAGTCTAATCAACAGGGGAATCTAGAATTCTGTCCATTATGACAAAGAACCTGCTGGGATGCACGTTTCAGAAATAACAACACTGTGTGATTTGGTTAAACTTCCCAAGTTCTTTGTAACCATCTGATCCACACCTTCAGGAATAGTAATATTACCTCTACCCTTCAAGGAAAATTGATTTTTATTTCTATTGTTGAATTTGCTAATTTGCTTCTTCCTTTCTTAGGAACTTTGCACTGGCTGGAAAAATTTACCTGAATCTTCTGCATTCCTTTATTCTCTAGGCCCTAGGTCTTTTTCTTTTTGTGTAATAACTTTATTTTAGAGCAGTTTCAAATTTGTAAAAAAAAAAAAAATGAAAAACTGCACACATAGTACAGAATGTACCAAATCGTCATACCATTTTAATCAAAAGTATGCAGCCTCTTCAGACCAGCTTCAATTTGTCCATGATACAATTAACCATGGTATTAGTCTCCCATGTAAGGGGAGTATTAGCTCAACTGAGTCAAATATGAACCTAGGTCATATAAGCATTCTTGACTATTGACTGGTTTTGGGGAAAATCTGTAAAAGGAGAATATGGAACCAGCACAAGTTGGTCTTATTAAATCCTTTTGTAGAAGGCCCATAGCAATTTCTTAGCTTTTAAAGGCTTTTCACATTTTTACAATTTATAAGGTAGTTTGAAGTTAATCTCAATGAAACATTTACATAAATCAATATATAAAGAGTAATTCAGAGTTATAAAGTATAAATAATTAAGGTTTTTGTCTCACAATTGTATTACACCAGACATAACAATTTAAAATAGAAGAACTGAAAATATCTCATCATATGAGGAATTTTACTTTGAACATATGAATGAAAAATTATAATTTTGGTTAGTAATTCTTTAATATTAAGCCAAAAGCACTAGACAAAAAGACCAGGTTCTGCAATGCCAAGACTACAATATTAAACCAGTTTATACATTTCCATGTGTTTTTTTGATACACAATCAAACACCATTGTCAAGAATTGAGAAAGAAGAAGATTTGAGAATATGATTATATGTTCAGCGTGGTCAGGGAGAAATTATACAGTACTGTAATTCATAATATCCCACTGTCAGTTTTCATATTAACTGATTGCAGGACTTGGACATTAACCTGAATCTCTGACTCCATTTGTCAAATGCAGACTAAAGTGTCCATCTGCATCACATGAGTAGTAGGAAAATAAACTGAGAAAATGGATATGCATATGTTTTGCAAATGTCAGAATACTATATAGTAGTAAGCAGTAAACGTAGTGAGCCTGCCTGGTCTGGCCCCAGATACCCTCACAGAAAAATTCTAAATCCCTCTATGAATATCGGCTGTACTTTTCTGCATTTAGAAAAATCTTTAAATACAGCTCTCAATTCAGCTCAAGTCCAAGGGTTAAATTCCACAGTTGCTGGTAACCGGGCTCTTGGGAGTGATGACTCTCCAGAGGCACTGACACTTGAGGGTTTTAGGAGAGTTGCTGGTTAAAGATAAAGGACCTTGATGGGAAACAGGGAAAAGTCTCCTGAGGTTCAAGACAGAGATCAGGGAAAAAAAGAGCTAGCGGTAGGGCAGCTGGGGGACAAGGTTGGGGAGGGTTCATTAAGAAAAGAGTCTAGTTTGCTCACTGCTCATCAGCTTTGGGCAAAGCATCTTTTACTAAAAGAATTTTTAATTCAGGGTTTCATTCAGAGACCTCTCATACCAATGAAAACTGTTGCCCAACTGGTCCTGAGAAATCTTACTCCTTTACTTTTTACAGGTACTAATCAGGTGAGCAAATCTGTTCAAGTCTCATGTTCCCCAGAGTAGCCACTGAAGGCCTCAATCATCCTTAGTGAAGTTATGCCATTTAGAAAGAAAAGTGCTAGTTAGCATTGTATGTATAAGAAACAGAAGTTTTTCCTGGACAAGGGCAGGATTTACACTCAGAAGACCCCAAGAGCACTGATAGCCATAGAAAGGAATACAACGCTTATCCCCCTGTGTCTTGGGTCCCCAGTTTTATGGATGGCCTCCGCTGAACATGAAATGGACACTCTCCATTTTGCCTAGCAGACAAAAAACCAGAAAGAACACTCTCTGGGTCAATGCCAAGATCCCAGGACAAAAGCGGAAGAAGGGAGAAGAAACGCTATCTGGTTTTATTGATGACTCAGCAGTTTGTTCAAATGGACCAGGTTCAGGAAGAACAGCAAACTCACCAGTCTGTGAGGCTGAGAGGGCCTCTGCCCACGGTCTCCCATTCTTACACTCTTAAACAACACAATACAAAACCAACACAAAACAGAGCAAAAGGGACAAAAAGGAATGCCTGACTCCACCCAAAATGCCAAAGGAGAACCAATCACAAAACCAGATGCCAAACTACAAATTGAGAGCAGTTGTTTGATAAAAGAATTGATGACAAAGAAACAGCAGCTCAGAGCCACTGCTGACTTACCACCTGGGAGTTACCTCGATAAGCCGCTAGCTGCAGGGCGCCAGGGATTTCTGTGGCTCCCACGCCTGGCAGGACACGGGGCTCCAAAACAGAGCAGTCAGGAACCTCCAGAAAACTAACAAATTTGAAAATTAACAAATTTGCTTCACCAAGTCAGTGAGTGACTTACTCAAGACTTTGTCCATACATGTAAGAGATTCCATGCAGCCCTCTAGGAGATTAGAAGTGGACCTCCAGTCTCAGTAATTCAATAAACTAGGCTATACTGAAAATCTCTCCCCCCAAATTCATAGGAATGTACGTGCTGGATGAAAAGTAACAGTGGCTTTTACTTATTTTTAAAAGTTACAACTGAATGAGCAACAAACAAACAAAAATCTTTGTGTACCAGAATGAGAGTGTAACGAGACTTAGAGCAATCAGTATGGGAGCCCATATTCCTGCAGCCCTGAAGGAGTTCTGTATTCAGCTGCAGTCAGGGGGTTAGACTTTAACACCTGTCTTCCTAAGGAGTGGGACACCAGGCCTCACTCAGATCCACAGAATACTGGGAATTAGAGCTTAAGCCCTTTGAAAAAAAATCAAGGCCACTTGAAGGGATACAATTCTAATTAAAGAGAGAAAAAGCAAATAACTTGATACACAGACCCAGAAAGTATACAATACATTTAATGTTTGTCTTGGACTTCAGTAGGGAAAAAACAAAACAAAAATATCTTATGGAAAATTGAAACCATTCTTCACAGAGTTTGGAGTCCAAATACCGCATTTATTATAAAGAAAAAAGAAGTCAAAAATTATTTTAAAAACTTTTCCCCAAAAAAGCAATGCCCTATGATAAAATCAAATTCAAAACTGATCTGGAGTGACAGTTCAAAAACAGAACCCAGAAGGATTTTATGAAAAATTAAAAATCCATGTGTCCTTAAAAATGACTTTACTGAGTAAAATCTGCAGCACAGAAGGAAACAACACGTCATAAGTAAGAATCGTAAGACTCTACAATTTCAGGAATTAGAATACTCAAAAAAAAAAAAAAAAAGACCATAAGGTAACAGAACAATCTGCATCAGCCTATTAAACAAGTATGTGTGAAATTATCACTGTATACATTTTAAAAGTATAGAAGTCACAAGGACAAAATAGATATTGAGAAAAAATAACAAACAGATTCTTTTCAAGAACTAACTAGAACATGCAGAAGTGGAAGGTGAAGATTTTGAAATCCAAAATGCATTGCAAACAACCACACCTGATGACAAAAATGAACAAGCCCAATGATATCTATACTGTAAAAGATAGAGTTGAACAGCACAAGAATTAGTAAATTGAAGATTTTAATAACAACAAAAATCATTAAATGACCAAAGCAAGAAGTAAAAATTTTATTTTTGTAAAACACTGGTAATTAAACAAAACAACAATAAATAAAACCTTGTGTGAGTGTGTGTATGTGTGTGTGTGAATGGAAAAAGTATTGGAGAATAAACTTTAAATTGTTAACTGAGGTAAGAGGGGCTATATGTCAAAAATAGATGCAAAATAATTGAGGGACGCCTGGGTGGCTCAGTTGGTTAAGCAGCTGCCTTCGGCTCAGGTCATGATCCCAGCGTCCTGGGATCGAGTCCCACATCGGGCTCCTTGCTCAGCGGGGAGCCTGCTTCTCCCTCTGCCTCTGCCTGCCATTCTGTCTGCCTGTGCTCGCCCCCCCCCCCCCCCCATAAATAAATAAAATCTTAAAAAAAATAGATGCAAAATAATTGAGATGAAAAGTAAATGTTATTTTAAAAGAGATACATATAAAAAGATGATGGCCCATGGTTTTAATGGAAGTCACCTCAGAGTGGTTTTAGATGATGTGTAACATTGTATAGAAGGTTAAAGGGTTTTTGCAGTTATGTAGTTTAAAAGGTCTATTTGATTATGAAAAAATAACCTTATTTCCCTTCATTATCATTCCATCCCCTGCCATTCACCAAACCCTTAAATCTTTAACAGCTGAGGTGGGGAAAGCTGTGTTTGTGCACGTGAGGGCTTCTATGTAGAGGAAAGCTGAGAGTTTTCACTCTGGTGTCTCTGTGCCTTTCCACATGTTCACCTGTGACAAGCTGGCTCCAACTCTGCTCATCACCTGACATCTGGCACTGGATTGAAAACCTTCAGCCTGAATCACTCCAATCACCATTTCCAGAGATATTTGTAGGAAGAGTTTCCCTGAAAACATGTTTTCTTTAGTTATCACAATATTTTCAGGTAAAGAGGACCAGAAAAAATCTTCCCACAGACAACTGATAGTTGTTATTGAGTAAATGAGGTTCTTGTCCATCACCTTTTACAGAGCTAAAATTTATTCTGAGCATTCCCATTCAATATAAATTGCACATATGAATTTCTGATGATTTAAGCTGCACATAAATACCTGAGTAAGAGGCACATAACATTTTAGGTTCCTTCATACAGCTCTCATTTAAAAATATGCACCTGTACA
Source organism: Mustela nigripes (assembly GCF_022355385.1). NCBI lineage: Eukaryota > Metazoa > Chordata > Mammalia > Carnivora > Mustelidae > Mustela > Mustela nigripes. The sequence goes on along the minus strand of NC_081560.1, from coordinate 120,848,040 downwards.
CACACCTCCCCCCAACACACACACACCCCTCATTAGTTCCAGGATTAACTACATCTGACAGATGCAAAAAGCCCTGATTTTTAAAAGAGACCATGTAGTTCAAGTGGGTGTTGTATTTTGTTATTTGTTTCTAATTCTGTCTTTTAGCCCAAATTTCTTTCTTAATGCCTAAAACTGTCAAGGATGAGCCAGGGACATATGACGCATTTTTTTATAGGTGCTGACTACTTTTTTTTTTTTTTTTTTTTTTTTTTTTTTTTTTTTTTTCTGTTTTCTTTTGTTTTTTTTTTTTTTTGTTTTTGTTTTTTTTTTTTTTTTTTTTTTTTTTTTTTTTTTTTTTTTTTTTTACAGAGGCTGACTACTTTGACTTTGAGGCAGTTAGGGATTTCCTTATTTGGATTTTAATGCCATCATTATACACCTTTAATGTCCCTGTTGATAAATCTACTTTCAATTTTTTCTCCAAATGGAAGATGACATTCTGCCACTGACACCTGTTGCAGCCACCTTTCTTTAACGTGATGCCAAGAAAAACTGAAATTCTCTGGAAACACATCTGTTCACTACTAATATTAGCATCTATTTATTCAATCATTTTCCATCAAGGCATGAGTTTGAGTCAACCCTCAAAAGGTTTTGCAGAATGAAGAGCTGGTTTGATCAAATGCTCATTTGTTGTAATGGCAGATTCTCCAAGCTCATTTTTACCAAGCAACACCAGATTTCAGGAGTAAGTTGGCTGAAATGCAGTGGTAGAAATTATAGACTTTAAGGACAGCAAAAGTACAATAGGCACTCCTCCTAGAAATGCAGATGCTTTGTAGCTTTGATATATTATCTCCAGATCTGAGTGATCTCAGTGGTATTATATTTATACAGATGGAAAATTGAGTTTTCTTCCCATGTTTCAAATATTTCAGGTAATACCTAGTCTCAAGAGTAGCACCAGTCACTACCTCCATTCTCAATTTATGCCCCTTCCCCAAAATACAAGACACAGAGAGACACAGCGAAACAGAGGTTGCCATAAAACCTGGGAAAAGTATCTACAGGGACTTCCATTGAGGGCCAAAGAAAACAAGGTTACTTGGTTAACTTCTTTCTACTAAATGAGGACACAAGACAGAAAGTACAGGCAACAATGTTTCAAAAACCATAGATTTGACTTGAAAGATATTTCAAGAGATACTGAAAGATACTGAAAGATATTTCAAGAATCTGAAAGATTCTTCAAGAGAAGATACCACCTAGAAGTGAAAAGTCGTTGATTATAAACACTTTGCTGAAATGAGAAAAATGTCTTTGATAAGGATAACTTGAGTTAGATTTGGGAGCATATTCAGTTTGGCCCTTCTAAGAGCCAGGTTATTAAGTCTCAGCTTTCCTTCATTTCCTTTTCCCTCCTGCTCGTAAGAAATTAGGAATTTGCAACAGCTCTGAAATTTTGAATTTCCTCATCTAGAAAACCCAATAACCCTCCCTTAGAATATTTAGCCCTGGTCCTCTCCACTGATAGGTGATGCTATGGGATGTGTGTGAGGTGGAAAAAGCTCTCCCTTTAGATGAATGGTGATGAAATGGTCTCCCACAAGCTCCCACAGCCACCAAGGAAGGAACACAGATTTGCAAGCAGTGACCCTCACAAGATGCAAATACTCCTTCATGGTACCAGGCTGGTTTTGTGAGAGTTAAGCAATTTCAACACCACCTAATTTTATTTAATTTTGCCTTGGTGAGTCAAATTGCTATGCTATGAGTCTAATGTAATGTAGTCACTTCAACAAACATGCATAGATTATCCTAAAGTTTCCACAGATTACAAGTCTGGGTACCATTGGGATGGGATGGGTCCTCTACTTATGGTTTCATATGAGGAATCCAGATAACGGCCATCTCCCCCTAAGGGTTAGGGTCCTCTCTAAGCTTCCAGGATTGTGTGCTGAATCCAGTTCCTTGGGGTTGTAGGACTGAGGGCCTCATGATTGAAAAGACAAGATGGAGAAATTATACAAAAGACTGAAACAGAAATTCTAGAAATAAAAAATAAAATAACCAACAGAATACTTAAAGGATGAGATTATCAGAAAATGATACACAACTAAAAAGAGCCTTTTTAAACTAGAAAATACACCAAGATAAAATATACCAAAGATAAGATCAAAGATAAAGATTTTTTTAAAATAAAGACATTTGAAAAAAAGATAAAATAAAATCAGAAGCAACAGAGACTTAATGACATTGGAAGAACAGTCTATCATATTGTAAGGGAAAAAGAGAAAGGAAAAGGACAAATTTCTGACAATTTTTAAAAATTAATGAAAGATACTAACTATGCAGTAAAAAATTTAAGAGATATTAATTACTTCATTTTAAAGATGCTAGCTTACAGATTTAAGAAGTATTATTAGGGGCACCTGGGTGGCTCAGTGGGTTAAAACCTCTGCCTTTGGCTCAGGTCAGGATCCCAGGTCCTGGGATGGAGTTCTGCATCAGGCTCTCTGCTCAGCAGGGAGGTTGCTTCCCAATCTCTCTGCCTGTCTCTCTACCTACTTGTGATCTCTGTCTGTCAAATAAATAAATAAAATCTTTTTAAAAATAGCAGTATTATATATCACAAACAAGATGAATATAAAGATCATACGTACCATACTAAATTGCTGAATAGTAAAGATGGGGAAAAAAATTAAATGCAACCAAAACAATACATACTTATTTTACAAAGAACTCCGAGTGGACTGATGGCTTCTCCATGGAAATAGGTAGGGCTGGAAGACAATGGGATGCTATCTTGAAACCACAGAGCTGGTATCTCTAGATCCATGTCATGAGAAATGCTAAATATTCCTCTTCAAGGAAATGTGGAATAATGAAAAATAACACAGGTATGTTGATTTATCAAAACTAATCACAATAAACATTGTTTGTATAACACAGCTATTACCACATTCTTGGAGCTTTAAGCATACAGTAAATTTTTTAATGCTTTATAAGGAGAAATGGGTTTAAAAGTATTAAGATGTTCCAAAGCCCTGGAATTTAGAAAAAAAAAAAAAATGTCATCAATGCAGCCATACACATTGGCCAGCCAAAACCCAAGGATCCTGGTCACTTTTTTTTTTTTTCCTTCTCTTTTCCATCTCAAAATCTTTCCTCTATTGTTAATCCTCTAGATGTCAAGCTCTGGCTTTGAACTTTAGGAGGATTTTCCCAGCTATTCACCTAGCTTTACTCTCTGCCAAATTTAAACTACAGTTTAGATTTCAGGTATATTTTTTAGATTAACAGTTAATAAATAGTATACTTTTTTTTAGTATTATATTTATTTATTTGAGAGAGCAAGATAGAACAACCTGGGGGAGAAGCTGAGAGAGAAGCAGACTCCCCACTGAGCAGGGAGCCCAATGCGAGGCCCTGACCCCAGAATGCTGGGATCATGACACCTAACCGACTGAGCCACCCAGCACCCCAACATTACACACTTTTAAAGAATATTGCCACCACCTTCAGCTAACTACAGAAAAAAGATTTCTGCTTGGATTTTTTCTATCCTTCATATATTCACTCACAACCTGGCCCAGAACATCACTGAAATTGAACAAATGAGTGATGAATAAATCAGAACTGATGTCGATCCAATAGCAACTGAACACTGAGAAACAAATTCTTCCCTTTGAGGAAATAATAATGTTTGTTGATACCTTAACTTAAATTGGGGAGTAATTTTTTTTTTTAATTTCATTAGAATATTCATGTTTGGAAGATTAAAAGGGTGAACTGAATTGTGCTTTTTTAAGAGAAATTATATAATACAGACAGATACAGAGAATTTGCTGGTGGTTACTGAAGATTAGCCAGTTTATTAGCTGCCTTGGGTATATTTAATTTAGAAAGAAATAAATATGTGCCGGTCATAATCTAACCCATCATAGGGTCTGGAATTTCAGTTTGAAATGTGAGGCTTTGCAATGTAGAATTTTGGCTCTCATGGAACACAACTTTTAAAAGTTACTCTTTAAGAACGATCAGATTTACACTGTGAAAGTCTATACACTTGACAGTGAGTCATCACTGTTAGCAAAAATTTCAAAGTGAACATACCTAATGTCCCCCATTCCTACTAGAGCAGTTCTTTAAAAATGACAATTCCATGCATTTAACTTTTGGTAAAGCCCAACTACTAGATTCAATCTTATAGTAAAAATCTAAGTCACTGGTTTTAAACTTATATCTTAACAGCACTGGTTACAGAAGTCTTACAATATATCTGTGCTTCTGTTTCTTCTTACCTGTGATTATCAGCAGGATAATGACTAATACAGGATGGAGAGAGGTTTCACTTGTGTAAACAACACCCGAACCATACATTATCCATGATAGCATGTTATAGATGCAATTCTGAAGCATGTAATTTCATGTAACCAAGCATTAAATGTAAAGTGTCTACAAAGACCAACTCTCTCATCTCTAGCTCTGTGAATTATGGTTTTATGTCAGAGCCCAGAAAAATGTACTTACTCTTTCTGATATTCTAGGGAAATGATCTACCCTGTGGCAAGGACCAAGTTTTTAAATTTCATGAGCTGTATAAAAGGCAAAGCTTAAAAAAATTCATGCCATATAGCAATTTCCATACATCACAAAGTCAGTGAGTAGCTGCCACATGATTTACATCTAGAAAACATGCACAGTGGTATATTATATAAGATACTGGTTCTCAAATCTTGTGCATAGAATATATTCATTCTGTCTGGATCTATTTCTTTGCAACGGTACCAATTTTAGTTAGAAAAGCGAAATATGCTCTCTCACTGGCTACAGAGGACTCCATCTCTTCTAAGAGAGATGAGCAGGACCTACAGCCTTTCCCACAAAAGCACTGCTTTTACCGCATTTGCATATCCCCTCAGAGCATGCACTGGCAAATCTCAAATCTGATTGGACAGAGCAGGGGTCGACTGTGAGCACTGGTAAGTAAGCTCTAAGGTTCTACTATTTTAAAACAAAATAATGGACACTGTAACAAGCAGCCATTGCTAAAATAAGTTCTTCTGCAGTATCTGAAATTACCATTAAAAATAATGTAGTTAAGATTTTTTTTAAAGTTGCAAATTACAAGCATCCATCTTGAACCAGCTTATGTTAATTAATTATGTTAATTAATTAATTTAGCATTAATTTAAGGATGCTAAGGTATCTTAGAAAACTCAGGAAGACAAACGGACCTGGCCTTAGCAACAAACTAGAAAACAGAGCTCAAACCCCACCAAGAGGATTTTTGCTATCCTCTCTGTACACCTAAGTCCAAACCTGCTTAGCTGCCCATCCACCTAGTTCTGTCCCTGCATACACAGACTCAGGCCAGCTGCTGTACAAAACGATGCAACTCCTTGTACAGGAAACTGACTGGGAAGCCTAAAATGGGCACCTGACCTAAACTGGGTCAGTCAAATCCCTGACTCCAAAATCTGAAAGTCAGGACCCAGAAAGAGAAATCAATATATTATAGGGCTGTCAAATATAACAAATAAAAATGCAGGGTTCCCAGCCACATTTGAACTATTATTCTATTAATATAAACAAGAAATAATTGCCAGCACATATTTATACCAAACAGTATGCATAATTCATCTGAAATCCAAATGTCACTGAGTGTCCTGTATTTTACTCCACAACTCTGGTATCCTCTGGATGATGCTGGAACATGTGTGTAGGTGACAATCAGCAGCAAATGGTCATTCTGTACAAAAAACTCTGGTCTTCAACCTTTATTAACTCTTTGCAGAATGTAAGGTGGTAACTAAGATCTACCTCTTGAAACACTTTATCTCTTCTTTTCAAAATTCGGTGTAATTTAAAAATGTGCTCACAACACTGACAAGCTGTTTTAAACTTTGGTGACCTAAACAGTCTAATTTTTAAAGAGCAGGAAGTGTTGGGACTATTTCCACATTCCCTCACTTCTATGGCTCTTTCTTCTTTCATACTATATGCAAAAGCATAACACCACGGAAATCACTTAAAAGTTTTTAAAAATTTTATTTATTTATGTATTTATTTTTAGATTTTATTTATTTATTTGCCAGACAGAGAGCACAAGTAGGCCGAGAGGCAGGCAGAGAGAGAGGGGGAAGCAGGCTCCCTGCCAGAGCAGAGAGCCTGATGCGGGACTCGATCCCAGGATCCTGGGATCACAACCTGAGCCAAAGGCAGCAGTTTAACCCACTGAGCCACCCAGGTGCCCCACTTAAAAAAATCCTTAAAGAAACTTTAATCACTTTGTTTCTGGAGCTCATTCCTCAACTGTAGTCAGAGAATCAGGATGATGACACTCCCCAAGGCACTGCCAGCTCGGGCTGCAAGGACGTACGCGAAAAGAGCTGAGAACACGCTGGACTTTTATTTTAAGATTTCAGTATGAAAGTTTAATTGGCTTTGGAAATAGATGTTAATTCTAATATGGGATTCATCTCAGTACTGGTTTGAGTTATTGGCGATTTCCTAGGAGCCTTTAATTAAAATCCAATAAATGTACATTAGCTAAAAGCAAATTTCCTAGGATTACCCAATGTGAACAAGACTAAAATAGCTTTTACAGGGTTTTACCCAGTGATTTCCATGTTTATTAATTAAAAGCATCACTGGATGGCTCAGTCTGTTAAGGGTCCAACTGTTGGTTTTGGGTCAGGTCATGATCTCAGGATTGTGAGATCAAGCCTCATATCAGGCTCTGTGCTGTGTGGAATCCACTTGAGATTCTCCCTCTTCTTCTGTCATTCCTGGTGCTCATGCTCTCTAAAATAAATAATTTTTAAAAAAAAATAAATAAAAGTATCACTGAGATAATTCATATAAAATTATCCAGCTGCCATTTAAAAAATCATTGCTTGTACATATCAAATATGAACATAATTTTTACTTAGCTAATGACTTTGAAAATTTTTAAAATATACAAAACATTTACCTACAACTCATTAATGGTCAGGGCCCGGTGTTCCTGCTGTGAGAAGACTCCTTATGAAAGATACCATTTACATAAGCCCTAAGTTAAAAGACATTCGGAACATTTACAAAATGAATGAGGTTTAGAAAAATGCAATGCTTTGCTAAACAAACTAAAATTTTATTCAGAAACCAGAAGCATTATTAATCTGTAAAAAACACTGAAGTATATAATCTGCAAAATACTTGATTAGGGAAATGTTCCCTCCAAAAATAATGATGTGGAATAAAAGTTTAATTTTGAAAATATTAAAAACAAAATAATTAATTGGCGAGTTAGTTAACCTCAATGATTTAAACACTTTTTCAATAGAACAGTAATGAAAGAGTCATCAGTGATTCTAGCCAAAGTTCCTATGTGGACATAAAATCAAGAACCTTGGATTTAGGTTGATAGCACCTGGGAAAAAAATGTGGTTATGCCCTTGTCAAACAGACAACCTTGAGCGATTCACTTATGTTCTCAGCTCCTTCACCCAGCATAAGGGATGACAACGCACAGAAAATTAACTGCTATGTTATTTACGAGGCTCAGGCAAATGAGCTGTAACGAGGCTGTGCAGACCCTCGCACCACTCTCATATACATCAGCATGCCTCAGGCCTGTTTTGGCCATGCTCCACAAACTCCATTTGTCCTCTCCCACAGGCTCAAGGCTTGGCTACATTTCAGTCTTCATGGCATGGGAATGCTGCCAGAAGTGATAAATGTGGTTCCCAGGTCTGGCCTCTCGAAAACCATCATGCTCCTCTGCGCTGTCTTCCCCCTCCTCCTTGGACAGTGAAATGCAGAGAACCAGTAGACGACTCCAGACCCAGAGGACCTAGGGAAGCCACCAGCTAGAAAGAACTCAGATTCCTGCATGGCAGCATGAAGGTGAGTCCCCTGTGGACCTATGTTCTAGAAATAAAGCTGCATTGTGTCCAGTGACTGAGACAAGGAGCTTATACCAACAGCTGGCCAACGTGATCAGTACACGGGCAAATAATAATTCACAGAGCCAAGCTGTTTCCAAATAAATGTGTGTCACAAAACTGCTACCATAAACAGAAAGATGATTATAAAGCATAGACTCAACTGCTGCCATGTCATTGATATCATTGTAATAAACCGACTTTTGCTAAGAGAGCCCAACATGATATAATGAAGTCCTGATAACTAACATTTCTAGAACACACATTATATGCCAAACACTACGTCAAGCACATCATGTGACTGATTTCAGCTGAAACTCACACCAGGAGCACCTGTGTGGTTCAGTTGGTTGAGTGACAGACCCTTGATTTCAGCTCAGGGGTCATGAGATGAAGCCCCTTGCCCGCCTCCATGCTGGGCCTGATGCCTGCTTAAGCTTAGGATTCTCTCAACAAGTGTTGGAGAGGATGCAGAGAAAGGGGAACCCTCTTACGCTGTTGGTGGGAATGCAAGCAGTGCAGCCACTTTGGAAAACAGTGTGGAGATTCCTCAAAAATTTAAAAATAGAGCTACACTATGACCCTGCAATTGCACTACTGGGTATTTACCCCAAAGATACAGATGTAGCTGGAGACAGGAGAAAATGGTAATTTGTTGTTTAATATATAGTTACAGTTATGCAAGGTAAATAGGTTCTAGAGATGTACTGGATAACATACTATCTATTATGTTAACAAAACTGTACTATACACCTAAAAATTTTGTTAAAAGGGTAGACCTCATGTTAACTGTTCTAACCACACAAAAAAGTAGGAGGCAGGGAAGAAACTTTTGGAGGTGATAGGAATATTTATTTCCTGGATTGTGATGATGGTTTCATGGGTATATACATAGGTCCAAATTCATAAAACTGTATGCATTAAATATGTGCAGTTTTTGTACATCAAAAAAAAAGGATACAGATGTAGTAAAAAGAAGGGTCATCTGTACCCCAATGTTCATAGCAGTAATGGCCACAATCACCAAACTGTGAAAGAGTTGAGATGCCTTTCAACAGATGAATGGATAAAGAAGATGTGGTCCATATATACAATGGAATATTACACAGCCATAAAAAAGGATGAATACCCAACTTTTGTATCAACATGGACAGGCCTGGAAGAGATTACACTGCATGAAATAAGTCAAGCAGAGAAAGTCAATTATCATATGGTTTCACTTGCTTGTGGAGCATAAGAAATAACAAGGAGGACATTAGGAGAAGGAAAGGAAAAGTGAAATTGGGGGAAATTGGAGGGGGAGACAACCACGAGAGACTATAGACTCGAGAAACAAACTGAGAGTTTTGGAGGGGAGTGGAGTGGGGGGTTAGGTGAGCCTGTGGTGGGTATTATGGAGGGCATGTATTACATGGAGCAGTGCAGGTGTGTGGTGCATAAACAATGAATCTTGGAACCAGTGAAAAAAGTAAAATAAAAAAAATAATAAAACCTCAATGAGATTTAAAAAAAATTCTCTCTCTCTCTTCTTCTGCGCCTCCCCCTGCTTGTGCACCCCCTCCCCACCAAATAAACTACAAAACAAAACAAACAAAAGACAAAAACTGACATCAAACCTATGAATCAGACATTATCATTGTCTCTACTGAAAGAAAAATTAGACTCTGGGAGGTTAAATAACTCACCCATATTTATCCACCTTTCTATAGCAAAAAGATCTTGAACCATGTCTATGTAACAACCAAAACTCAAGCAGTTACACATTCACTGACAGCATCACAGGATGCAGAAGAGGGCCAGAAAGGCAGCTGGGACACCAGAAATCCAATCACAGCTCCAATGCTACAATTCACTGTGTGGACCCGAGCAAGCAATTTCGCCTGACCACACCTCACTTTTCTAAACTTCATCCTAGTGGTATTTTTCCCCCCAGGATTTAAAAAATTAAATTGATCAGAGATGAAACACCTTCTATATCAGCTTTGTACATGTTTATATGCTTACCCCTGAAATAGAGGCTATTTCTTAAAATTCTAAACTTGTGACATCAGATGAAAGATTTAAGACAGGCATCAATCTGTGTTTCAGCATCTAGCTATGTAGAATACTATTATGAAGCCATCCCTTGGGAAAAAGTCAGAGTCCTGTGTTTAGGATTTTGAAACAAAATCCCTTGCTATGCTTTACAATGATTCAAAAATAATTTTTGGTGAGTGTGTGTGTGTGTGTGTGTGTGTGTGTGTGAGAGAGAGAGAGAGAGAGAGAGAAAAAGAGAGAGAGAGAGAGGTACACCTAAAAGGAGAAATAACTTGTTTTATAAGTAGGGCTGCAAAGTGTCTTGTATATTCAGACACTTCCCGTAATTAATGATTCTTGTCCTGCTTGCTATGTTGACTTTGTCAAAATGTCTTAAATGCCTTGTATTCAACTTTTTTCAATATATATTTTTAAAATCAGCAGTCAGTTATTTTTAGGCTACAATTTTAATGCTTAAATCTCTAAAGTGGCACTAGGTGAGAACCACAGCAACACAAATAAAAATTAGGGTAATCCTTGGGTTTTTCCTACAGGTTTGGCTGAGGAAAAGACTGGAATGGGAGAATGAGAATTAGACATACTTGTTGTTCATATTCAAGAAAGGATAAAACTGTTCTTTGGCTAGAATCCCAGGTCCTGGACCATTATTAATCATCTTCAGAGAACGCTTCAGATCAGTACTCCTTCTCTGAAAGTCAGCCAATCAGTGACAGCCCCTTGTCTGTATAAGAACAAATCAGCAAGCATCTCGCTCCAGTGCTCATGTTTCTGAAAGGCAGACGTTCATAATCACCTTCCTCCCAAATCACACTAACACAGATGCAAATCTGTCAAGCCCTAACCACTGGTGCTTCTTAGAATGGTCCCTGAATACAGACACGTCTCCCCAAAACTTTATATAAGATGGACAAGACTATGCCTTCAAAGTACATCTGTCCCTTGAATCAGGCAAATGGAAAGTTCTCTTTTATCTCAGATGTGAACTCTGATTTATTGATTCACATTTTCTCCAGTCTTTGAATACCTCATCACATTTACAATGAGGTATGAGATGCAATCTCCAGTTCTTCTGGTGATGGCTATTAACTTTTATTTGTGTATGTTTGAAACCCAGAATGCCAAAATGCTAGTTAGTATATATTCGTTAGTGTATATGGGTACATTTTCTGAATAATGAACATTTCTTAAAGAAAAGCCCTTTTGAAGTATGTAATTTGTACAGTGTGCAATTATTTATTCAATATTAAAAATAGTGGAAAGTCAGCTATAAACCCATATATACTGACAGCTAAGAATGAGACATGTATAATTTATTTATCCAGTACTAAGAAAGCAATAAAATAAAAACTTTAATAGAGAAATTCAGATGCAGATGAAATAATCACAAAAGAAGTTGTACTAATGTTCTGCACCATATAATATTATCAGTTTTGCAGCTCAAGTGACTGACTTTACCATACCAGAAATAATTTCGTATTCCAAAAGTTTTCAATCTCCAAAAAGAAATAATAGTAGAATTTTTAAAAAGTGTTATATCTCTTATTACTATTACAGATATTATCAAAGACCTAAATGTCTCTCTTTTTCTATGGCATAGCCAAGAAAGTATCATAATGCAAAATTAATTTTTTTGCTAGTACAATATTTTTTCTTGTGAAAAAGTCTCCCGTATAAGGCTATTGTGAATAAAACAGTATCCACTTGAGTCTTCCAAAAATTATTTGCGGAGAGTCTCATAGTGAGTTAGGAGTTAATGAGAAGATTTGCATTGTTTTTGGTGAGACTAGGACATTCCTGTGAAAGTCCATGTAAAGGTATGGACGTGTTTATACAAAGTTGAAGCAAAGTATGACTGATCCTAGGGAAAATGTTGACTGCTTCCCTCACATTTTGCATAATGTTGTTCAAATGGCATCTTGTGTCCTATCAACACTGAAGTCATTATCACAAAATTGTCCTCTTCCTTCAGTAATTATACTGTTTGAACAGAACAATTAAAGTAATTTTATAATTTTGTTACCAGTAAGTATTGTTCAATTCTCTTGCATTCAAAAACCAATTTGGGATCTCTAAAAAATGAAGTTGACAGTCATATGCAAAAGAATTAAACCAGATTACTGTCTTACACAGTGCAGAAAAATTAACTCAAAATGGACTAAAGACTTGAATGTAAGACCTGAAACCCTTAAACTCCTAGAAGAAAACATAGGTGGTAAGCTCCTTGACATTGGTCTTGGCAATGAGTTTTCAGATTGGATCCAAAAGCAAAAGCAACAAAAGGAAAAATTAATAGGTGACACCACATCAAACTAAAAAGCTTCTGCACAGCAAAGGAAATTATCAAAAATGAAAAGGCAGCCTGCTGATCATAAGAAAATATCTGCAAAGCATGTATCTGATAAGGATTTAATATCCAAAATATATAAAGAACACCTATAACTCAATGGCAAAACAATTCAGTTAAAAAATGGGCAGAAGATCTCAATAGACATTTCGCTAAAGAAGACATCCAGATGGCCAAAAAACATATGAAAAGATGCTTAATATCACTGTCAGGGAGATGCAAATCAAAACCACAATGATATACCACCTCATGCCTATTAGAAAATGGCTATCATCAAAAAGACAAGAAATAACAAGTTTTGGTGAGGGTGTTGGAAAAAAGGAAACCTCTGTACACTATTGGTGAACATGTAAATTGGTACAATCTCTATGGAAAACAGTATGGAGGTTCCTCAATCACTTTAAAATAGAACTATCATATGATCCAGCAATTCTACTTCTAGAAATTTATCTGAAGAAAACAAAAACATTAATTCAAAAAGACATATGTATCCCAATGTTTATAGCAGCATTATCTACAACAGCCAAACTATGGAAACAGTCTAAACATCCACTGGCTGATGAATGGATAAAGAAGATGGGATATATATATACATAATGGAATACCATTCAGCCATAAAAAAGAATGAAATTTTGACATCTGTGACAACACAGACAGAAAAGACATTATGCTATGTGAAAGAAGGCAGATAGAGAAGGCAACTACCATCTGATCTCATATGTGGAATTTTAAAACAGCAACAAGAATAATAAAACCAAGCAAATACATACTGAGAACAGACTGGTAGTTTCCAGAGGCTGGAAGTGGGGAGGGGGAGAAATAAGTGAAGGTAGTCCAAACGTACAAACTTCTAGCTATAAAATAATTAAGACACGGGGATGTAATGTACAGTGTAGTGAATATAGCTAATAGTACTTCATTTCTGAAATAAGCAGTTAAAAGAGTACATCTTGAAAGTCCTCATCTCGAGGAAAAAAAAAAACGTTCTAACAGAAAAACCTTAAAACTGTGTGCAGTGATGGATGTTAACAAGATTTACTCTAGTGATGATTTTGCAAAATATACAAATAGCCAATCATGATGTTGTACACCTGAAACTAATATGACATCATATGCCATTGTACCTCAACAACAACAAAACAGAAGGCAAGCAACAACAATATAGAAGGCAAGAACAAAACACACACACACACACAATGAAAGAAATGCAGTTGAGAGATGCCTGAGTTCACCTGAAGCACTAAAATTATACTTCACTTCTGTTTAAAAAATTCTTGTTGACTTTTTACATAATCTATCAAGGCCTACTTACTTCTTGTTCATAGTTCCCAAAATCTCATTAGTGGTAGCAAATGCCACTTGAGAAGCACAACCAGCGTTACTCAAGTATTTCATTGCTCAAAGGCATTTGTTGGGTACATTCAAGAAAGAACTGTAATGTTGTAGGCAATTAGTATTAAGGCTATATTCAAAAACCACAACATCACTTATTAACAGGGAAAGAAATTCCACTTTGAAGTGGATAATTATTATGCCATGAAAGATGGCATTATGTGCTTCAACAAATCAAATTTATAGAGCAATTCTCAGAGTTGTGAACTTTCAGCCTGTACATGTTCACTATGCTGGCTCATGGTTTTCTTATTAATAAAGATTCAGTGGGCAAAAGCATGAAATAAGTTGAACATGACCACTTAAGAAGCTATGCTGTGATGGAAACGGAAAATATAATGCAAAGGCATGGAAATTTCATCAATAAATTTTGCAAAACAAGGATTGTTAGAAAGAAATCATCAGAGAAACACAATTAAAAAAAGAGGTCTGCTATTTAGAGACATAATTTATTTCACATTAACAACTTTTTTTTAATATAAGTGTGGCCATGCAATATTTTTATTTCAATGAGTACATGCATAGTCAATTTGGAATAATTCAGACTTAACAATGCATCCTGCACCTTTTTTGTTTTTTGCTAAATCTGGTAACAATCTCTGTAACACTGTTTTTAAATGCAAATAAAGCAACTGACTCACTTTGGATATTAAGACAAACTATGCTTTGAATAAAAAGTCTGTTTTAAATGTAAAAAAATCAGGAAGAAGAACAAATGAAGAAAAAGCTCATCTCTGCTGAATCAGGTAAGACTGAAGAGTTACTCCTTGAGGGTTCTTCAGTGAATAGCTCCATTTTGAGATGATGCGTCAAGGCAGAGTTCAGCCTTGACAATGTGAACAAGTCAAATGATGAAGTTCTCAAGACTTATGAATTTTGTAATGCCTGGGTGACTCCGTCTGGTAAGCATCTGCCTTTGGCTCAGGTCTTGATCTCAGGGTCCTAGGATCCAGCCCCACATTGGGCTTGTTGCTGAGCAGATAGCCTGCTTTTCCCTCTCCCTCTGTCCCTCCCCATGCTTGTGCTCAAGCCCTCTCTCTCTCTCAAATAAATACATATAATCTTTAAAAAAAATTTATGAATTCAAAGCCATAGCCATACTATGGGGAGAAGAAATTCCCTTCCTGAGAAATTCCCAATCCAGGCAAAAGGTAAAAGAACAGGGAGACAGGTGACTGATGAAATTCGATCTTTTCCTTATCCCCATGACATAAAATAAACTAGATTTCTTTCCATTATAGTAATCTGTATTCTGATTATGCTATATAGGTCGGGAAGCAAAAAATGGAAGTCTTTTTGTGATATACTTATGATAATGAAAAATTAATTTTGTAATTAAACTTCAGTTAAGTCAAGATCTGAAACAATAATCTTTGACCATGCACAGCCCTCCTGTAGGTAATGTATTCTTATAATTTCAAGATTATGTACAATATGATTCCCCTTGTTTGTTGATCTTGAAGGCAAAACCTCTCTATCATATACTTCTACCTTCAGAGCTATGAGTTTTTATATTCAATATAAACTAGAGTTTATGCTACCTTTACATTTTAACATTCATATTTTATAGTTTAATTTGACCTCAAATAAAGTGTGGCTTAGCAGCTCTGTGAAATATTGAGTGGCTTATAGGAATGATCTAGGAGTTCTTATTATGAACCCTGTGACTGCTTTCAAAATATAGATTTGACAAATCATCTTGAATTTTATCATCTGTCTTTTGTGGGCACTTATAAAAATAAACTGCTCCTCCATCTTTGTGATTCATCACTAACTGTGCTTATGAATCTACGTGGATCACCAAAGAAATGATTCTGCTCTATTTAGATCATAGATATAGGTGCTGAGAAAGAGAAAGGAAGGAAGAAAGGGACGGAGGGAGGGAGGGAGGATGGAAGGGAAGGTCTACTAAACCCATGGGCGAGAATACAGTGTATTAGGAGACTCTCAAGGCATCATTCCATGCACATTCACCCTATACAGGTTATGATGCCACCCAAATACTTCTAAACAACTTGAGGTTGGAACTGTCACACATCCCAATGTTAATTGAGATCTCTTCCAATAATGTTACTATGAGGAATATGAGATAAGGAACTCATCTACAAGCTGTGTCATGCTGCCCTGGATCAAGTTATCAAGTTAGAATAGGGGAGAAGATAAGAACAGAATTTACCTTTCTTAATTAGATCAAATCCAAAGGGTAAAATCAGTCTACATCTTGTCTTGACCACCAGAGCTACTCAGGCTCTAACACCATCGTGGCAGCTGAAACTTGACGCCAGCCTCGTCAGCATCTGGTCACGGCTCAATTGAGAGTGGTGCTTTCTTGCTTACAAATACAGAAGAGCATGTAGAAAGCTCCAGGATTTTGCCCAGGGTGACACGCTTCACAGTTAGTGCCCCTTTACACTCAGAAACAAGCATCTTGGCTTCAGGCTTGGCTTATTACTCTCCATAACTATTTTAAGGGTCAATTCTGAGGGAGCTGATGAGTCCTTTGTCCTCAAATCCCGGCCACAAACTCCATCAGCCTCAGAATGAATGTCTCTAAACATTAATTTTTATGCCCATGTCTTTACCCCACTAAATAACAAATCTTGGTAAAGTCTAGGCTCATCTTGGTTTTCTCCCCATTCAGAGCATGTCTGCTACTTGACGCATAATTACAGTTTATCCAACTTTAATATCCAACTTTAATATCTATCTTTATTTCTCAGTCTACCTCCCTACAAACTCAATATGGCCATTTTTTTCTCACCTCCACTATGTTCAATTAGCTTTCTATTCCTGTGACATGAATTAGATAACACAAGTTCTAGTCTAAGAAACACCTTTGGGCATGTCTCTATGACTAATGACCAAATGGTGACCATTTTGTGTCTATAAGAGAAAATGAGAGGCTTGATATTTCTAGGCTTTCTAAACTAACATAATTTATATTTTCAGCCCTCTAAATAACATGACACCCACCTGGCATTTATTCCTCAAACACCTTTTGTATGCTGTGTGCTACCAAACCAATGTTGCAAATGTCGGTCAGTCCTAGCCTGCAGACATTTTTTTACATAAATCGTACATTCTTCACCTACATAATTATTAAATTATTTGTAAACACTTAAAATCTGTGAAAATTGCAGTGTAAGTCATTCTCATAATTTGAATAACTGGAATATCTGAAAACACTGGCCTCTTTCCCACATGCCATTATCCCCACTGCCACAGTATGCACTACTCTCTGCTGTCTATACCAAAGTATAATGTTGACCGTGACACCATTCTTATTTTTATGGTAATGGTAAACAGAAAACAGTTAAATTTCTCTTATGCCCCACTTTGTCAGAAACCAAGAAATAAAACAGGGACATGTTTAGAAAAACAGAAAAGCATATATGCTTCTTAAAGAACACCAAACTCTTTAATAGACAAAAAAAAAAATTTCTTCCTGTGAAAGAAATGCTCCTGGCTTATTGCACTCATGCTACTTGTGTAGCTCCTGTAAGTATTGTTCTTAGATTCTGCTATGGACAAAGAATCTGTGAACTATGGCCGAATCCAATCCATTTCCCTTTTTGTAAATAAAGTTTTATCAACAAATAGTCACACTCATTCACTTGTGTATTGTCTTTGACTGCTTTCACATATAATGTAAGAGCTGTATACCCCAAAGACATTTACTAACTGTCCCTTTACAGAATGTTTGTTGATTCCTGCTATAGGATAAACAATATCCAGGAAAAAGATCACAGCTCCAAATTTGATGGACCTTAAAATCAAAAATATGGGGTCACCTGGGTGGCTCAGTCAATTAAACACCTGCCTTTGGCTCATGTCATGATCTCAGGATCCTGGGATCAGCCCCAAGTTGGGAATCCCTGCTCAGTGGGGAGCCTGCTTCTCCCTCTGCCTGCTGTTCACCCTGCTTATGCTCTCATTCTCTCCCTTAAATAAATAATCTCTAAAAATACCAAAAAAATATGACTAGCAATAATGTAAACCGCATGTAATCAAGTAACAAATTTCTTCAGAAACATTTATAAGCACAGTAAAACTTACAAAAAGTGAGAGAGGAAGATTAACTAAACAGTTTGGAAAAGAATTCTAAAAGACACATTGTTGAGGATGGCTAATGAATGTATTTTAAAGATATGTTACAAACTAAATGTAAATATCTCCAATTTTCCTTGGTTAGAAAGTTCCTGTATAAAGCTCTTGCCTAGAAACAAAAAAAAAAAAAAAAAAAGGAAAACAACACTTTTAATTATATTTCTATGGAACATATATGGAGACAGATGACACTGGTAAAATGAAAGACACAGAAGCTAGAAAAGGAATGTCTTTAACAGAATTTGTTGTTTTCATTTTTATATTTCCCAATGGAATGTAGATTTATATAATTTGACCTGTAAAATTTCATGACAGAAAATAAGATACTGTCTCAATATCAAAATAAGACATTGGCAAAGACATGAATACATTCTCTATGTACAGATCATTGTCAAATTAAATAATTTTATGTTATTTTTAATAAAGTTCTTCATTTTTTCTAATGATTTCAAAATACAGCCATGACCAAATAAAACAGTTTTATCAAAGAGAAAAGTGGAAAAAGCACTATGAGCATTTCCCATTTATGATATGTCAATACAGTACTATATCTATCAGACTTAATGTGGCGTCAACAAAGTAGGGTAAAAACAGATTCTTCACTTTCTCACTATGATAAATAGAAGGAAGATTTTTTTCAAGAAAAAAGAGTTTTTTGAGAGGAAACTTAATTATGATTTAGTTTATAAATTTTACAGTCTTTCAAAAATAAACAGAGAGTCTGTTCCTTAAAGAACCATCAATTCTACAAGTTGCTAGAGATGTAGGACTCTTAAATGAAGTGAAACAACAGTAATCATGTTTGAGTCAACTCTACAGAAAATGAATCAATACAAGATGATATCTATACCATTTATCTCCTCATCTGATATGAAAGAAAATCAATCACATAATCACATTATCTCTGAAGTTTCAAAAAGGCAGAGTCAATGGAACTGGCTATGTGAGACTAAGGATATGCCAGGATGGGTGAGATGCTGACCCACACTGCACCTTCACATGGAAGAGATGCTTGAGAGAAAACTATTTCTCTAGAAATGACTGACATCCATGAATGTAAAGACTCTCATACTATGTTTGTCTTCTTTTCTGATCTGTAACTCTTTTCTTGCAGAAATATACAAACAAGAAGAACTATGGTTACAAAAACAAGAATTCAGAGCCGAAATTAAGTATGTTGCTGAAGGACACTACTTCTCAGTTCCTAAGAAATAAAAAGCACCAGAAAGCAGCAATGTGGAGGCTCTCCTGGAAAAAACATATCTATTCTAGTTCTGAAAGATGAATCGAGATTATGCAGTTGAAAAAGCTCTAGGGATGGTGGAGGAAAGAGGGGAATGGTGTAGAAACAGAGCAAAAAAGGACACAGGTAAGGGATACAATCATCCACTGTGTCACCAAATCTCAAATGGAGAGCCACATTTTCCACCAGGTTGTCCCCAATATGTCCTCAATATTTCAACGTCATTCTGCTTTTTATTTACGTGCCCAGAAAAGTGTGTGTGGGCCCTGGTCTCTAAGTATAGTAAACACCTAGCAGAGTGCCCAGAACAATTCTTAGAACAGAGTAGGTGCCTGATCAATCTTTAATTGAAAATAAGTAATATAAATAAATAAATGCTTATATCGCAAAATGTTTTCAGGTTTTCACATTTTTTTCTTGCCTAGTTCATTGCAATCAATTCTTAACTAGTTCCCCTGCCTACTATTCCATTTATTGCCTCTAAACTGTGAATGAGATTATAACATTTTTTGATACAAAAAAACCCAACTTTTTAGAATCTTCCAATGATTGATCTTCCTAACTCTGACATATTGCTTTGATGACATAAAAAGAGAAAAAAACACTTGAAAAGCAGTTTTACACTAAATAGTAACATGTTTTCTTTATTAATTCCACTCCTGAAAATCTATTTACATAGGGATATAATTCCAAATATAGAATATTAAAGTTAGGTGCAAAAGTTGTTCATTGTAAAAAAAATCACAGTAGTAAAAAATTCTAATAATCTAAATATATAACAATAAGTAGACACTACTGAAATTCTGGCATTTTCTCTCAATGCAGTGATAGTAACAACATTAGAAGTGATAACACAAGAAGTGGTATTAATGTAACAGTGCTCATGACAGCACAAGTTAAAACAGAATTTAAATTTTTATCAACAATTTCAATACATATCTGCAATTTTATATATTGCATAATTCATATTCATTCATTCAGATATAACCTTATACTTACATGTATGTTAAAATCATGATATGATATAATGTACATAGTGTAATGTGTATAATGTAATATGATATATATGTATAATAACGTTATATATGTGCATAGAATATTGTGGAAAACAACACAATTAACATTTTTAACTTTATCCTCTGAAATGAGAACATTTTCAATTTTTATATTATGTAGTTAAGGCTTTTCTGGACTATTATAATGAGTGTGTATTTTAATAATAATTTAAAAACTCAAGATCAAGAACTGCCAGGGATGATGGCAGAGGAGGATCTTAGGCTCACCTTGTCCCATGGAAACAACTACATCACACCCACATGAGTGTAAATAATCCAGGGACTGACAAGAAGACTGGCAGAAAGACTCTCCACAGCTAAATGTAGGGAAGAGGACATATCAAAAACAGTAGGAAGGGTACCAACCAGACAGTACTCGACCAGACAGTGGGGAACCAAGCTGACCCACAATTGCCCACAGAAGGAGGGTCACTGCAGGCATGAAGAGGGAAAAGGAGCAGACCCTACACCAGACACCCAGGCACAGGGTATCTGCACTGGAAAACTAAGCCCCATAACATTTGGCCTTGGAAACCAGAGGGACTTAATTTCTCTGATTCTTATCAACAGCAAGGCTTAACACCTGGAACTTTAAAAACCAACTGCCCAGCTCTGCAAGAGCCAGAGGGTGAGAGGAAATGGAGTCCCCACTGTTAAACACACAGCAGAGCAAAGAACCCCACTGAGATATAATAAAGCAGCAGCAGTTTGAAAAACACCCAGGGTACACTAGAAGGGGATCTGTTTACTCATCTCAGCATGTGTGCTGAGTAGGACAGTGACCTTTGGGAGACTTCTCAAATAACAAATGGCACCTGTCATTTCCCTCCCCTGTCCCCCAGCCTAAAGACATGGACACCTAAGGGAACAAGCAGAGCAGAAATACTCCACCTAGCTTGCTCACAGCTCTCCCTACCCCCGACACTTCTGCTGACCCACCCTCCCCAACTGCCCTCAGTAGCAGTTCCCCAAATCAGCACCAGGTCCCCTCCCACAGCCAACCTGCACAAACCTCATTAATACTGTGCATCCTGCTCCCACACTTTCTGCAAACCCATGCACCCCTCCCCCCATTCCAAATTCAGGAATCTTCCCAAGTGGAGCCACAGGCCTACCAGTGTGCAAACAGCAACAACAGTAATTCTTGCTCCAAGGTGAGAAGAAGATAACCACACACACCAGTGTGACTGCACCCAGAGCAATGGTTAGGGGTAGACATCTGGTCTGACTGCAGGCCCTGCCCACCAATGAAACCCTCTGAGAGGACAACACAGGGAGAAACTCCTGCAGTTCGGTGTTACAGCATCTCTGGCAAATGCCTGGTCTGACGCAACCCAAACAAAGGGTGGCTCCAGACTAGCCTTTTAACAACACAGGGACTAAACCCTGCCCACAACAGGCAAAGAGATTCACTGGACTAAAGTGGACTAAAGAGACAACAACTGGATGCACATAACACACACAGGAGACAGCCTGAAACCACCAGGTTTTAATGAACAGGGGACCCTGCGCTGCAGGGCACCTCCTCTCCATAAGGCCACTATTTGCAAGAGCAGGAGATGTAACTGACTTCCCCAATACATAGAGAAACAGACACAGAGAGTTAGACAAAAGAAGAGACAGAGAAATATGTCCCAAATGAAAGAATAGAACAAAATCACAGCAAGAGATCTAATCAAAACAAACATAAGTAATATGCCTGACAGAGAATTTAAAATAATGATCGTAAAGATATTCACTGGACTTGAGAAAAGGGTGGAGTAACAAATGAGAATTCAAATAAAAATTTAAAAAAATAACAACACACTTTAAACTCTATAGAATAAATAGATGGTTACCAAATGGAAAGTAATTAAGGGAAAGGGTTAAATCAGTGATGGGGATTAAGTATTGCACCTGTTGTGATAAGCACCGGATATTGCATGCAAGTGTTGATTCACTATATTGTGCAACTGAAATTTATATTACACTGTATGTTAACTAACTGGAATTTAAATAGAAACTTAAAGAATAATAATAATTATTTAAAAGACTGAAACACAAACAGAAGAATGAATCAGAGATAAAGAACTCAATAACTGAAATTGGAAATACAGTAGATGGGATGCACAGCAGACTAGAAGAAACAGAACAGGTCAGTGACCTGGAGGACAGAGTAATAGAAAGTAAGCAAGAGGAACAGGAGACAGAAAAAAATAATAGGAGCAAATGAAAATAGATTAAGGTAACTCAGCACGCCATCAGGCATAAAAACATTCACATTATAGGAATCTCAGAAAGAGAAGGAAGAAGGGGCAGAAAATTTGTTTGAAGAATACTAGCTGAAAACTTCTGGAATCTTGGTAAAGAAACACAGTCAGATCCAGGAGGCACAGAGGGCTCCCAACAAAAATTGACCCAAGGAGGTCTATACCAAGACACGTAGTTATTAAAATGGCAAAAGTAGTGACAAATAGAGAATTTTTAAAGCCACAAGAGAAAAGAAAACAGTGGCATACAGAAGAAAAACCCTATATATAAGGCTATCAGCTGATTTTTTTCAGCAGAAACATCGCTGGCCAGAAGGAAATGATATGATATATTCAAGGGACTTAAAGAAAAAAAAAATCTGTAGCCAAATATATTCTATCCACTGAGGCTATCATTTAGACTAGAAAGAGAGATAAAGGGTTTCCCAGACAAACAAAAGCTCAAGGAAGGCATGACCACTAGACTACTAGTAGTGACTACTAGTCACTACACTAGACTATTAGTCATGACCACTACAGCCATACAAGAAAGGTTGAAGGGGATTCTGAGTGAAAAGGAAAGACAGACTATAAGCATGAATAAGAAAAGTAGAAAGCACAAAAGCAGTAAAATTAAGTGTATCTATAAAAATCAGTCAAGAGATCCACAAAATTAAAGGATGTAAAGTGTGACACCATGTACCTAAAACATGACAGGGAGAGGAATAAAAATTTAGTGTTTTTAGAATGAGTTAAAACCTCAGTGACCATCAACTTAATAGTAGTGATTGTTAAATCCACAGGATGCTATGTATAAATAAAAAACCATTAATAGATATGGAAAAAGTAAAGACAAGAATAAAGCCAGTAAACCACGAGAAAAGAAAGCAAGAGAAGAAAGAAACAGAGGGGGCACCTGGGTGGCTCAGTGGGTTAAAGCCTCTGCCTTCAGCTCAGGTGATGGTCCTGGGGTCCTGGGATCAAGCCCTGCATCGGGCTCTCTGCTCAGCGGGGAGCCTGCTTCCCTTCTCTCTCTCTCTGCCTGCCTCACTGCCTACTTGTTATCTCTGTCTGTCAAATAAATAAATAAAATCTTAAAAAAAAAAAAGAAAAGAACAGAGAAGAACTACAAAACAGCCATAAAATGGCACTAAATACATAGCTATCAATAATTATATTGAATTTAAATGGATTAAACACATCAACCAAAATATATAGGGTGACAGAATGCATACAAAAGAAAGACCCCTCAATATAATGCCTATAAAAGACTATTTTTGGACCTAAAATCACATGCCGGTTGAAAGTAAAGGGCTGAAAAAATACTTATCATGCAAATGGAAGTGAAAAAAGAGCAAGGGTAGCAATACTTGTATCAAACAAAATAGACTTTAAAACGAAGACTGTAATGAGACAAAAAATACTATATGATCATAAAGGGGACAATCCAGCAGTAAGATATAATAATTTTAAGTATTTATGCAACCAATATGGGAGCACCCAGATACCTAAAACAATTAATAACAAACATAAAGAAACTAACCAATAGTAATGCAAAAATAGGAGGGGACTTTACCACCTCACTTACACCAACAGATAGATCATCTAAATAGAAAATCAACCAGGCAACACATGGATCAGATGGATTTAATAGACATATTCAGAACATTCCATCCTAAAACTGGAATACACATTCAAGTGCACGAAGAACAATCTCCAGAATAAATCACATGTCAGGCCACAAGACAACTCTCAATAAATTAAAAAAAACTGAAGTCATACCATACATCTTTTCTGACCACAACACTATTAACATAGAAATCAACCACAAGAAGAAAAGTCTGCAAAGAATACAAATACATGAAAGTTAAAAGACATGCTACTAAACAATGAATGGGTCAACCATAAAATAAAAGAGGAAATTAAAAAATACACAGAGACAAACGAAAATGAAACACATTGGTCCAAAAACTTTGGAATGCAGCAAAAGTGGTCTAAAAAGTAAGTAAGTATATGGCAATACAGGCCTACCTCAAGAAGCAAAAAAAGTCTCAAATAAACAACCTAACCTTACACCTAAAGGAGCTAGAAAAAGAAGAACAAACAAACCCAAACCAGGAGAAGGAAAAAAATAATAAAACTTAGAAAAGAAACAAATGATATAGAAACTAAAAAACAAAAACAAAAAGCAACCAACAACAGAACAGATCAATGAAAACAGGAGAGTGGTCTTTGAATCTGTTAACCAGACTCATTAAAAGAGAAAGAAATCAACAACATCAGAAATGAAAGAGTAGAAATAATAACTGACACCACAGAAATAACAAAGGATTATAATAGAATATTATGAAAAATTATATGCCAACAATTGAACAAGGTAGAAGAAATGGATAAATTCCTAGAAACATAAACTGAATCAGGAAGAAATAGCAAACTTGAACAGACCAATTACCAGCAATAAAATTGAATCAATAATCAAAAAACTCCCAAAAACAAAAGTCTAAGACCAGATGGCTTCACATGCAAATTCTATCAAATATTTAAAGGGAGGAGGGGACTTAATAACTATTCTTCTAAAATTATTCCAAAAAATAGAAAGAAAAGGAAGAAGTGCTTCCAAATCCATTCTATGAGGTCAGCATCACACTGATTTCAAAATCAAATAAAGACACCATGAAAAAAGAAAACTATAGACCAATATCTCAGATGAAAATGGATGCAAAAATTATTCAGAAAATATTAGTGAAACAAATACAACAACAAAATTTTTTTAAAGATTTTATTTATTTATTTGACAGACAGAGAGGCAGGCAGAGAGAGAGGGAGGGAAGCAGGCTCCCTGCTGAGCAGAGAGCCCGATGTGGGCCTCGATCCCAGGACCCTGGGATCATGACCTGAGCCGAAAGCAGAGGCTTTAACCCACTGAGCCACCCAGGCGCCCACAACAACAAATTTTTAAAAAATCATTCACCACAATCAAGTGGGATTTATTTTGGGGATGCAAAGATGGTTCAATATATACAAATTAACCAATATGAGACATCATACACAAGAGAAAAAACAAAAACTATATGACCATTTGAATAGATGCAGAAAAAAAGCATTTGACAAAGTACCATGTCCATTTATGATGAAAACCATCAAAGTGGGTTTAGAGGGTACATACCTAAATATAATAAAGGCCATATATGAAAAACTAATAGCTAACATAATAGTAAATGGTAAAAAACTGAGAACTTTTCCTCTAAGATCAGGAACACAATAAGGATGTCCACACAGACCACTTTTATTCAACATAGTACTGAAAGTCCTAGCCATAGCAATAATACAAGAAAAAGAAATAACAGGCATCCAAATAGGTAAGAAAGAAGTAAAACTATCACTGTTTGCAGATGGCATGATACTATATATAGAAAAGCCTGAAGACTCTACCAAAAAACTGCTAGAACTGATAAATGAGTTCAGTAAGGTCACAGGATACAAAATCAATATGCACAGATCTGCTGAAAGCCTATACACTAATAATGAAACAGCAGAATGAGAAATTAACAATCTCATTTATAATTGCACCAAAAAGAATAAAATACCTAGGAATAAACTTAACCAAAAAGGTGAAAGACCTGTACTCTGAAAACTATAACACACTGATGAAAGAAAATCAAGGTGACCCAAATGGAAACTAATTCCATGGTCCATGGTTTCAACGAATTAATACTGCTTGGATGTCCACAGTACCCAAAGCAATCTGATTTAATGCAATCCCTATCAAAATGCTAAAAGCAATTTTCACAGAACTAGAACAAAGAATCCTAAAATTTGTATGGTACCACATAAGACTTTGAATAGCCAAGTCAATTTAGAAAAAGCAGAACAAAGCTGGTGATATCCCAATCCCAAATTTCAGAATATACCACAAAGTTGTAGTAATCAAAATGGTGTGGTACTGGCACAAAACAGACATAAAGATCAATGGAACAGAACAGAGAGCCCAGAAATAAATCCAGGATATATGGTTAGTTAATCTTTAACAAAGGAGACAGGAATTTCCAATGGGAAAAAGAGTTTGTTCAACCAATGGTGCTGGACAACAACATGCAAAAGAATTCAACTGGACCACTTTCTTGCACCACACACAAAAATAAATTCAAAATGGATTAAAGACCTACATGTGAAACCTGAAACCATAAAAATCCTAGAAGAGAGCATAGGCAATAACTTCTCTGACATGAGCTGTAGCAAACCCTTTCTAGATACATCTAGGCAAGGGAAACGAAAGCAAAAATGCACTATTGGTGCTACATCAAAGTAAAATGCTTCTGTACAGTGAAGGAAACCATCAACAAAAGAAAAAGATGACCTATTAAATGTGAGAAGATACTTGCAAAGGACATATCCAATAAAGGGTTAGTGTCCAAAATATATAAAGAACATAGATAAGTGAACATCAAAAAATTTAAAAAACAAAAAACAAACCCACAAGTAATCCAACTGCAAAATGGCCAGAAGACATGAAGAGATATTTTTCCAAGGAAGACATCCAGATGTCCAAAAGACACCTGAAAAGATGCTCAACATCACTTATCATCAGGGAAATACAAATCAGACCTATAATGAGATATCACCTCATACTGGTCAGAATGGCTGAAATTAATACAAGAAAACAATGGTGTGGGGAAAAGACCCCATCTCCTGCATATACCTGAGCAGAAGAAGGAAGTTCTGTTTTCGGAAAAAAAACCTCTGGCTCAAGGAAACCAGACATAGTTGAGAGTAACCAAAATAGGGGGACTGAGTGAAAACCAGAATTCTTAATAGTAAGACATCTCAACTCCAAGAACACATGTGGCCAGGTGTATAGCTTGGCTGCACCCTCACAGCCCCCTTCCCAGGAGCAGATCAGAATGTTCCATTACAGGAATTCTGCCCTAACAAAGATTAAAGACACATGAATTCTGCTATGACACAGAAGAGCAAGGTCACCCAAACTAAAGTTCACGAGTTGTCCAAATATGTATATAGATTCAAATTGGTGTGCTTAGAAACTCACATTTAAAATAAATAGGAGACTTGAAAATCAGTGAAGTGTTGGACTTAGGCTCATGTCATGATCCCAGTGCCCAGGTATTGAGCCAGGGTCCTGCTTCTTGCTCGACAAGGAGTCTGCTTTTCCCTCTGCCCTTCCTCCTGCTCATGCTCTCACTCTCTTTCTCTTTCAAATAATACATAAAATCTTAAAAAAAAAAAAGAAAAGGTGACCCACAGCTAAAGTAGGCAATACGCAGAACAGACATAAATTAATTACCTGTAATTCATCCTCCTATGGATTGAGAAAATATTCTACTGACTGGTTGGGGGAGGGAATAGAATATAGTAAAGTTGGTTGAAATTTCAAAGTATGTACATGAAAACTATAATAATAGACTTAAAATATAATTATTGAAGATATTTCAAAAAACAGTAAAAACTCCATTAAAAACAGATGAAGGAGTTGAATAACCATTTGTACAAAGAAGATATACAAAGAACCAATGAGAGAGAGGAAAAAAAAAAAAAAACAGAAAGAAGAAACACATCTCAACTCATTCTATGGTGCCTTTACCCTAATACCAAAACTATGGGCGGAAAATCAAAAGAAAAAACTACACAAAAAAATATTCCTCATATGCACATAGAGCCTGAACAAACCATTTTTTAAATGCTTCAACACATAAAAAAAAATTACACATCATAAGCAAATATAATTTACCCCAGAAATATGATACTGATATAACATCAAAAATCAATTAATTTAATGCATCATAAAATATAATAAAGAATTATAACCACAAGGTCATCCCAACAAATGCACAGCAAGCATCTGACAAAATCCAACATCTATTCATGATAAACACTCTCAACAAACCAGGAACAGAATAAACTTCTCCAGTGTATAAAAAGCATCTAGAAAACCTTACAACTAAAACCACACTGAATGAAGGAAGGGATACCTTTGCCATGAAATGGAAAAGAAGGTAAGTATATCCATCCTCATTACTTCTGTTCAACATTTTACCAGCAGTTATAGCCAGCGCAACAGAACAGGAAATAAAAATTAAAGTCATCCGGATTAAAAAGAAAAGATGTAAGCATTTCTTTATTTGCAAAGGACATGATCCCATACCAGTAACCTATAAACTAGAATAAATAATTTTAACATGTTTGCAAGATAGAAAAATAACACCAACTGTATTTTCTATATACTAAAAATGAACAGTTCAAAATTGAAATTAAGAAGCAAGGGGCATCTGGGTGGCTTAGTCGGTTGAGTGTCAGACTCTTGTTTTGGCTCAGGTCATGATCCTAGGATGACTGAGTCCTGAGTGAGGCTCTGTGCTCAGTAGGAGCCTGCTTGAGATCCTCTCTCTTCCTCTCTCCCTCTCCTTCTGCTCCTCCCCAGCTCTCTCTGTCACAAAATAAATAAATAAATCTTGGGGGGTGGGGGAACAGTAATACCACAGCCAACTAATACTTTACAAGTGATTCATGAATACTTAATGGTGAAAAGATAGTATCTTCCACAAATGGTGTCTCCCACATACTTGGTTTTGATTCACATTTCCTTGATGATTAGTGAGGCTGAACATCTTTTCAGGTACCTATTGGTCATGGCTATGTCTTGATTGGAAAAATGTCTATTCAGATTCTCTACCCATTTTTTTTTTTAAATCAAATTATTTGGGTTTGTTTGTTTGTTGTGTTTTTTTGTTTTTTTTTTTTTTTTTTTTTTTTGCTTGTCAGTTATAAACATTCCTGGTTTGCAAGTATTTTCTCCCATTCCATAGGTTCCATCTTCATTGTCCTGATGGTTTATGTTGCTGTGCAGAAGTTTTTAGTGATATAGTCCCACTTGTTCCTTCCACCTTTCATTATGTGTGCTTTCAGTGTCATATCTAAAAACTCACTGCCAAGGCCAATGTCAAGGAACTTTTTCTGTGTTTTCTCCTAGGAGTTCTATGGTTCTGGGCCTTTTTTTTTTTTTTTTTTTTTTTTAATTTCAGAGAGAGAGAGAGCAGAAGCAGAGGGAGGGGGGCAGAGTGAGAGGGGAAGAAGACTCCCCACTGAGTGTGGAGCCTGACATAGGGCTGGATACCAAGCTCCACAGATTAGGACCTGAGCTGAAATCAAGAGCTGGATGCTCAACAGACTGAGCCATGAGGCACCCTTCTGGGTCTTATTTTTAAGTCTTTAATTAATTTAAGTTAATTTTTGTATAACATAGGGTATGGGTAGGGTATTTGTATAACATAGGGTATGGGTCCAGTTTCATTCATTTGCATGTGAACATCCAGTGTTCCCAACACCTTTTACCGAAGTCAAAATTTGCATATAGACTACCCATTACCAAATGAAACAATGCTTTTCCCCATAACTCACATGACTAAAGAGTTCATGAGGGTATATATACATATTATTGATAGAAGAGCAAACTGAAAAGCAGTCTCTGAGACATTTAATTTCTGTGTTATATGTGCATCACATATGTTTGTTATATATCTAGATAGGCAGATATGGGATTTATGGCTGGCTCTTTATACCCAGATTTTTGCATCACAAGGAGACACTATACAGCAATTCCCTGATATTTTGGTAGTTTCCAAAACACATATTATGGAACAGGAATATTGTCAAATGATTATTTCATAATAGGAAAAACATGGGCTTATATATGCCCACCCAGACCCAAGGTACAAATACTTGAGTCTGTCTATGATATCAATATTAGATCTGAGATCTTTGCTGTCATTTCATTTACTTCTGAGACTGAATACCCTAAGGACAAGTGGGTGTGGGAGCATATGACATATACACAAAACAAAAGCAAGGGAAAAAATGACACTTAGCAGTCATACCTTTCAAAACCAGAAAGTGTGTATGTTACAGTATATTCATAACTATTATTCTTAACCTCCTAATCGGAACATAAAATATGAGTGTCTAACAAAAAGTGCTAGTGATACAGAAGTTCTTAATAAATACCTGATTGACTGTAACTCAATTGACAGATGCCTGAAAATGCTATTAATAGCTAATCGTGAGCAAATGTTCAAACATTAATTCTTGGTGAAGCCAACAAAACTGTATTATTCACTTAGTGGACAGTGGAGGGTATATAAGTAACTCCTTTTATTCTATTGTTGACCTTATACTTGTGTATAAAGACTCTTCATATGTTAATACCAGTGTGAGAGATGTACACATTTGTTCTCATCGTCTCTATGTGGGAAATGTCAAGCTTAGCTGGTTAAGTAAAATATTTTATGTGAGAAAGTTAAATAACCAACCCAAACTAGCACCTTTACAAGAGGGCAAGTTTGAAATTGAAACCTAAGTCCCAATTCCAAACTCAGAGCTTTCCCCTCAAAAAGCTGGGTAGAGAAGAAGAAAAAACTAACAAACAAAAAAATTGGCTAGAAATAATTCAAATTCAAATACTTGAATGAATAGCTACTGTTTCCTCATCAAACCTTAATATTCTACCTTCTCCTGACTGCCTTAAACAGAGTCTCAATGGCAAATTCTATACAGATCTGTGAGGTTTACATGAGAATGTTTGTTTAAATAGGTGATGTTTTAGAAATATCTTTTCTTTGCTTGTGATTATTGCTTGTGACTATAATGAACATTCATTCTTGTTGTTTCTGAAAAGGTGCACTCTTTGTGTTCAGTGAGCTCTTTTATGTTTGTTAATTAAAAATGTCTAGCAATAAAGGACAATCCCACTAATTGCACCTGGCAGCTGGCCCACCTTACAACGACCCCTGCTTCCTCCCTCTTTTTCTTTGTTGAGGCAAAGTTGGCCCCGTAAAGTGAGGCAGCACTGCCCAACTCCAGATGGTGAGGAAAAATCACGACAGACTCAGTGGTTAGAAGTCTGTTCCTAAGACCCGGCATTGCACCATTATATGCAGGTGGCAAATAACAGACCCTCCCTTGTTGCAGCACCGTTTCAAATACAGCAGCTGTTCATACAAATTTACTTCATTCTTCTCTGCAATATCTTGGAAACTCCAACCTTTAAAAAATAAGCAGAAATCTCAATTTTCTTCAGGGATACACTGTTTTTTTTTTTTGTTTGTTTGTTTTGTTTTGTTTTTATAACTGGTACAGAAAGAAATATAGTCTCTACCTGAATATAAATAAAACCACTGGGATTGTATATTCCACTGGGATTGTATTTTTCTAATAATTACAGGTATTTAAGTTGTTGAATACATCTTTGTTCCAAAACATAATTGGAAATACATTATTTTAAAGAAATTAGTCTGTAATTGCTTAGTGACATAAGAGTAAAATTAGATTCTTTTTTACTTTTAAATGTATTTTTTACTTTTAAACATATTTTACTTTCACATAAATATAACTTATCAGCCTGATTTCCTAGAGTGACCAAAATATATTTATACTGTTAGAACTGTTTATGCTACTTTGAAACTGTTAATTCACTACATCTATTTCCAGTATGTAAAACTTTTACTAAAATAAAATATATAAGGAAAGGAAAAAAAAGATGAAAACAGGGAGACAAACCATAAGAGACTCTTAACTATACAAAGCAAACTGGGGTTTGCTAGAGGGGAGGGGGCTAGGGGGAAGGGGTAACTGGGTGATGGACATAAGAAGAGCACTTGATGAAATGAGCACTCAGTGTTATATGCAAATGATGAATCACTGAACTGTACCTCTGAAACTAATTAAAAAAAAAATAAGAAGAACTTGAAAAAATAAAAAATAAAATAAAATACATAATGCATTACACGTAAAATAAAATGACTGAAACCTACTTCTATAAAGTGTTGGATGGATTTCAATTATGTGCACATCACTACACCAGGTTCAGTCCATGGCAAGAAGCAAACATTAGAATGTAATGTGCTGTAACACTCCTTAAAAATCTGTGCTATGCTGCTCAACAGAAGGCTGAAGGCCCGTGAAGAAGCTGGAGAACCACCTAAAACAGTCATGCAGACAATATATTCTGGGTTTGTGAGGGATAGACACCATAATCAAACCGGTCCCAACCAGAGTTACACCAACTCCTGTAAGTGTAAAAGCAAGGTGAGTCTTGCTTTTCCTTTCTAACGTCACACCCACTTCTCTCTGCTTTCTCCAGCCGACCTCCCTGCCTACCTTTGCCCAGCTTTCTTCTTTTTCCAGTTCCCTCAGGATGTGTCCAGACGTAGGCATCTTTCTCCAGCTACTTCTCTCATCCTCTGTCTTCTACTTCTATCTTCTATACCTTTCTCAAACTATATTTCCCTCTTTCCAACACTTTTGTTGTTTCCTAACCACCCCAAGAGTAACAAAGAAGAAAATGAATGAAAAATTAAAGATGGAAATTTAATGTTTCAGAGATACAGGTAGTGCAACGCAGGTTTGACAACTCTAAAACACCAGAGACTGAGGCTCACTCCTCATTTACTGCTCTAACATCCTGAGCAACGTGGATTTCTTTCCTTAAATGTGACTCATAGTTCAAGGCGGTTGCTAGAGCCCCAGACTTTACAAATGTGTTCCAAGAGGGAAGAAGGGAAGCAGTGGGATAGAAAAAGGATCTATACCAGAAAAGGCTCCTCCTTCAAAAAGCTTTCCAAGAAGGTCTTCTCAGAGATTTTCCTAGAGGTGTGTCAAAGGAAAGTTCACCCAATCTCTCTTACATCTATTAGGGATGAAGAAATGAAGGGATTTAAAGGGGGTGGCTAGAAGTTTCTGTCCCTCACTGTCCTCCTTCATTTGGTCTCTATAACAGAAAGCATCTGTCAACTGTTGGTCTACAACACAGAGGAAGTTCTAGAAATAATTACTGAATATTTCTACAGTTTACTCATTTTCTCCTTAATGTCCTATATTAGCTAGTCTTACGGAACTCTGCATAGCTGCAACTGTTACCCAAACTCATTACTAAACTTGTCTGTGAGAGAAACTCTTCATGATGTTTTGTTGCATTCATCTTATAAAATATCTCTGGGAGGTAGAATCTATGTGACTGGACCAAAGCCAGGAGTGTAAATGTTCACTGTAGGGTTATCTGTCCTGGGGAATGCCTGCAAGGCTTCTGTTTACCTTCTGCTCAAAGGGCAAACTGCAAATCCCAAAGGGATGCAGGCTTTTGTTCTTCATGCTGCTACAATAAGAACTGAAATCACAATACTAACACTGGCAGGCAACTCAAAAAATTAACAACAGCCACCATTTATTAAGTACTAAAGTACCAGGCATTGTGTTAGAAATTTTAGTTACTATACATCTCTAAGAATATTTGACATACTTAGTAGAAGAGATTACTACATTAGCATCTACCGGATAGCACACATTCCAGGCTCCATCTAATACCTACTCCTTTGGAATATCCAGAGTTTATAACTCATGTTTAGTAAATCCCCTGGGATATTCTAATGTCCAACTAAATTTGAGACCCACTGTACTAGATTAAAAACTTTTTTCAATAAACAGCATCAATTTCAGACACAATGGATAATACCATAATACCCAGAGAAGAACAACAAACTCCTAAACTGTTTACAATTAGGAGAGACTGGCTGGTTCTGTCAGTACACTGTGCAACTCTTGATCTCGGGGCTGTACATTCGAGCCCTACACTGTGTGTAGAGATTACTTAAAAATAAAATCTTAAGGAGTGCCTGGGTGGCTCACTCGGTTAAGCATCCTACTCTTCACCTCAGCTCAGGTCTTGATCTCAAGGCCCTGCTCTGGGCTCCACCCTGGGCAGTGAGCCTACTTAAAAAAAAAAAAAAAAGAAAGAAAAGTTAAAAAAAATAAAATCTTTTCTAAAAGGAGAGGTTTATGAATTTGCAACCTAGAATTTATAAGATCTGAGGCTTTAAATAGGGCTAGTATGTACATCTGCTATAGTTTGAGTCCTATTTCAGGCTGGCTCAGTAAGCTATGTGGGTTCTCATTACAGACTCTGTTCAGTGATTCTTAACTAATCCTCCATGATAATTAGTGTTTCAAGATGAAGAACACCTTCAAAAATTAGTATTGTTGTCAAAACCAGACTAACCAAAGGGATAAATGTAACAAGATAATGGCATCTAGAATGGTCACTTCCAGTTGTCAAGACACTTAACAGATGATTCTTTCTCAAAAAAAAAAAAAAAAGCTACTACAATCTATGTATAACATAATTTTTTTCAGATAGCTTCTAAATAATTATTTAGATTCTAAATAATTATCCCACAAAATCAGAGGATATGAATAATTAAAAAAAGAATTCCCCAAATCACAATTTTTTCAAAAATATTTTTTATGGATTTTATTTATTTATTTGAGTGACAGCGCACACATGTGGGGGCAGGGGAGGGGAAGAAGACAGAGAGGGAGCAGCAGATGCCCCACTGAGCAGGGAGCCTGACATGGGGCTCGACCCCAGGATCCTACTATCATGATCTGAGCCCAAGGCAGATGCTTAACCAACTAAGCCACTCAGGTGCCCCCAAAAGACATTTTCTTAATATATGCATGCCAACATATGTACATGATTTCTGCAGTTGTTGGTAGAATTATTCACAAATATTCCAGCTCTTCTACTTCTGGGCAAAAGGCAGGTTGAACTGCCTTTTAATTCTGACTTGGCCTCGCAACTCTCTGGCCAATGAAAATCTGAACAGGAGAGTCCAAAGGAAGCTTTAAGAACAGTGCATCTGGATTCTAGAAATACAGATACACACACACACACACACACACACACGCACGCACGCGCGCGCATATATATATATATATATATTTTTTTTTTTTTTCCTTTTGCCCTGACACAACGTGGAATGTTTCGGGTGGTAATTACATCGTCCTGGGTCCTGGCATGAGGAGGATGTGGGGAAGAGCTCCCTAGCCCATGATGGTCATGCTGTAAGGGTGAGAAATAAAACCTTCTTTACTCTAAACCCCTAATATAGGGGGTTGCTCATTATCACAGAATTGCCTAATTTATCTTGCCTGACTCATCTGCATATCAAAAGGTCTCCTGCCTCTCCTTAAAATGTATACCATGACCAAAATGGCCCGTTTCACATCCAAAAATAATTAAAGCCTAGTTATGGAAAAGAAAAGAGCACCTACTGTAGTACCAATCTACTAAGAAAACTCAAGTTTCTCTGTAAGTGTAATTCCCAAACAACTCTGAAAATGTATCATCAAGAAGAAAAAAAAGATCAGCTTTCAGCAGAGAATGTTAGTGAACTATGCAAAAGGAACAGAGTACAATTCAGCCTTTTCAAGGACACAAAACAATGGCTTTAAGACTTGTGAAAAGAAAGGGCAGACCCCAGCATACAATCAATAACTAGTGGCAGCAAAAGCACCATCATGTGCGTTCAGTTTAAAGACAAATTGTTCTTTTATTGACAGCCACTCCCGGCTGCGACCCGTCTGAATGATTTAAAGAAACCATATGGCTGCAAAATTAGCAGGAAAACACATCCATCTCAGAAGGAAAACTTGTAAAGTTACAAATATTTTTCTCTAAAACAAAAGGGTTATGGTCATACTTGATAATCAAGACTCTTCACAGCAGGTTAATTACCAAGTTCAGAACCTATCTGTGTATCACTGGTCTGGAAGGCTAACAGTAGTTTTTCCATATTTCTGCCCAAGGACTCTTTTGACAGAAGATTACTTGTGACATTAGGTTAATTTTGTTTCACCTTTCTTCCAACTTTATTTCCTCATCTTTTAGAAGCGGTTTCCTGTTTATTTTAGAAGCTTAGGAGATGCTGACAAGTAGAGTTTGCTCATAATGGCATAAAGATTGGGAGTAAGGGTACCCGTTTTCAAATTAAGGTCACGTAAACTTACCAATTTCCTTCAAAAAGTCTACGAAAAATCACACTGCAGCACTGTGCACGCTATGTGGCACAAAGCAGGCCATCTGCTCTTCCCAATATGCAGACAAAATGCAGCCTGTCTTAACTCATAACGTCGTATTTCAAGCTTTGATATAAACAGCTGGTTTTGGCATAAATTGTACATGTTTAGGGGGTACAGCCCCTGGTGTCCCTTGTTTTCAGGTGTCAGATCACATTTCTCCCACACACAAGATCTATGTTCACATTCCATGAAAATGAGGGATTTCTTGAGATGTTTTTATAAGCCATAGTCCTGCCTCACACAGAAGAGTGAACTAAATTCAATAATTTTTTCCCAAAACATTTTTTAACCAAAACAACTTTGTGATTTTATGAAAATATGCATTGTGCCAATTGTGGTTTACTGCAATCCATACTAATGATATGAAAAGTCCCATACAAAGTATACCCACAAAGTCCACGGAAAGCGTACTTTATTTATTTATTTATTTATATCAAATAGGATGCGTAAAACTTCACTAGACCTGCTTTTCTAATCTACAAACAAACAAACAAACAAAAAATTCCCCCAAAGAAAACTGAATAAGACAACACCACGTACCAAAATACATAATATTTACTTGGTCAATCAGTACTACATAAATGCTTTATGCAGAAGAGGAAAACATACAGATCTAGACTGAGTCAGACTCAGGATTCAAACCCTGGCTGTTGTACTAAGTGATCACGTGACCTACAGGCAAGCTCTAAACCTACAGAAGCCTCAGGGAAGCGACCAACAGTTCTGTTTTTTCACAGCAGGTTAATTACCAAGTTCAAAACCTATTCTCTTGTAAGAATTAAGAGAAATAATGTATAGAAGTCTCCTACCCTGGAGACTGGCACAAGTCAACAAATGCTAGTTCTCAGGATGGCCTTGTCTTGTGCTGATCGATACCCAGTTCCTTTCCCACTAAGAAATAGGAAATTATACTTTCCAGCCCCATTGTAGTTGTACCATACAGCTAGTTATAACAGTGTGCTATGGACAAAAGTGCCAGCCAAAGTACAAAACAAAACAAAACAAAAAACCCCCAAATCCTATTTCTGATGGGGAGGCTATAAGATCAAACAGTCCTCACCCCCAGTTCCATGTGTCACACAGCTACACCCTACATAAAACCTACATGAGTGAGAAATAAATGTCTACCATGTGAAGCCAGAAATTGCTATCAGCAGTGGGTTGCTGCCATGAATAAAACCTAATGTAGCACGGGATAAGGAATTAGAAGGAAGAGAGAAAAACAATCGCAATTGGAGATTGCAGTCAGAGAAACTTGTCAGCAAAGGTAAATTAGGAGGCAGACTGTGAAGCTAATGGACTTGTCCTTTTAGGAAAAGAGTAGAAAATCGAATGGTAGTAGCACCTATCTGGCTGATATTGGCAGCATTTGGAACCACACTACAAGAAGTAAGTGAGCTCACGGAAAAATTCATGAGATTAATGGCAGGCACAAGTGGGAACAGAGAGAAGTGTGCTTCTGCCTGAAGAACAAGCTTGTGTCAGGTAAACATGGCCTCAGAGAGCCACAGGACGTTATCAGAGGGGGACTAGAAACATCTCAAGATGAGCCCAGTATTCTGCACCGCTTTCAACTACAATGTACTTGTCAGTTTTCATCCGTGCAAAGGAGGCAAGATGCTGAGTGAAAAGCAATGACAACTAAAAAGCACCTAAGGTAAGCCGAATCTGAACAGTCTCACAGATTCAGGAGAAAAATAATAATCAAGTGCAAGGGACAAAAGAAGATGGAATTAAGCCAGACCTCAGAAACACACAGTATCACTTGAAGTAGTCTGTGGATTCCTCAGTTTCGAATGGGGCCAAGAAAAGGAGAAGTGGGAGCTGATGCTGAAGCCAGAGCACCAGTCTTGCAGCATGTGTATGCCCAGGGCTCCCAGGTTTCCCGCAGGCTCTGAGTATCACCAGAACAACTCCCAGGACTCAGGCCAACACACTGGCAGTACGGTTATAATGGCCAAGTATACAAGCTGGAATCAGCAAAGAGATAACGGAGGATGAGGAGAAGTCCAAGAGAAAGCAGGAGCAAGCTGTCCAAGTACTCTCCAGGGGAGTCACATGGGGCATGATCAGTTCCCCCAGCAGCACTGGGTGGTAACAGGTTCAAAGCCTTGGTGAACAGGAAGCTCAGCTGGGTCTCGGGTCCAGGGTTTTGACTGGGGTGGCGCCTGCCTCACTGACCTCGTACTCAGACCTCAGCCCCTCAGAGCAATCCTACCATGTAGGCAGGGGTGGCCCAGAGACTGAGGCACACAAAAACATCTGTGTCATGCAGAATATTCCAACAATATTCCAAAGGTTATTTCCCCAGGGCCATTCCTGAAAACAGGACTTGCTGTGGAATGGACAGACTTGAGCAACCCTGGTCTGCTATTAATCTCTTCCTGTATACCTGGAAAAACAAACAATTGAAATTGAGAAGGCCCCAGAAGATAATGAACTCAGATAATTAGCATAAAGTTTTAGGTGGGGCCTCAGAATAGCATGTTATAGGAAGACTACGGGCGGTCTAGAGAGGTCACATCCTTACCCCTGGAACTTCTGACTATGCTTAGTTACATGGAGAAGAGGGATTGAGAATGTGGATGGAATTAAGTTCACTAGTCAGCTGCCCTTTGGGGGACATTATGCCAAATTATCTGTGTGGGTCCAATATAATCACAAGGGTCCCTCCAACCACAAGAGGCAGAAGAAAGAGTCTTAGAGATAGAAAGGGTCATGTGATGAAGCAAGCGGAGTCTGAAGCCATGTGTTTACAGGACTGAAAGACGGCAAACTCTGAAGATGGACTATGAGCCAAGGAATGAGGACAGCCTCCAGAAGCTGGAAAAAGGAAGGGAATAGCTTCTCCCCAGAAGTTCCAGAAGAAACACAGCCCTGCAAAAACCCTGGTTTTAGCCAAGTGAACCTCACTTCAGAGAGCTTTTCCCCAGGGCCGTATGATAATTAATTTGTGTTGCTTTAAGCCATTAAGTTTGTGCCAATTTGTTTCAGTAGTCACAGAAAACTAATATAATTTACTCATAGGATGTTAAGGACATAAACCCTTTTCTCCTTCTTTCCTGTTTTCTCTTCTTTCTTCTCTAATAAAACTTACTGAATAGTTCATTACTTTATTGGATTGTGACCATGTATGGAAGTGGCCATGTACTATAAGTGACAAAGTTTCCCTCCAAAGCACAACAGATGTGTTGCTGGTGTACCCATACTAGCATGAAACAAAGTGGCCTTTATTAATTTATTAGAGAGCGGGGGTAGAGGCAGAGGGAGAGATAGAATCTCCAGCAGACTCTGTATTGAGCATGGAGCCTGATGCAGGGCCTGATCTCATGACCTTGAGGTCATGACTGAGCCGAAATCAAGAACTGGGCTCTCAGCCAACTGGGTCACCCAGGCACCCCCCCCCAATCAAAGTAGCCTTTAAAACAACAGACACTGTAAAAGATAAAGTCATATGAGTCAAGCCACAAGATTTAAAACCCCATATCTGTACGCACATAACATAGCCTGAAACACAGAAAACTGACAGAATTTAAAAGAAGACAAATTCACAATTAATGCATATTAATACTTTTTCATTAGTAATCAACAAAGCTAACCAACAAGTATGTATATATAGCAGAATTTTCAAAACTGGCACATTCTAGGCAAGTTTCAGAAAGTTTTAACAGGCTGGTAATGTTTTAAACTCTCTGATAATAGTGCAAATATGATAGCTATCCATGGATGTTTGGAAATTAAAGGGCTAATAAAAAACTCAAAAGTAAAATAAAAAATTAAAATAAAACATATAAAAAAATTAACAAAATATACATATAAAATTGTGTAGGAAGCAACTAAAACCCTGTTGTAAGGGACCTAATAACATTAAATGTAAATGTTAGAAAATTAGTCTGAAGACATTATTTAAATATCCACCTCCAAAAGTTAAAATGATGACAGTAGGGGCGCCTGAGTGGCTCAGTTGGTTAAGCAACCGCCTTTGGCTCAGGTCACAGTCCCGGAGTCCCAGGATCGAGTCCCGCATCAGGCTCCCAGCTCCATGGGGAGTCTGCTTTCTCCCTCTGACCTTCCCGCCTCTCATGCTCTCTCTCACTGTCTCTCTTTCAAATAAATAAATAAAAATATTTAAAATAAAAATAAAAAATAAAATGATGACAGTATATTAAATTCAGAAGAATTAGAAAGAATAAGTAAAAACACGAATTAATTTAATATAAAATAAACATGGAGACTAGACCATGTTTCAATAAACATGGAGACTAGACCAGAAATCAAACGCAATCAGAATGGACTAAAGAGTAACTGGGGGATTTCCTACTTGCATCTCTTTATTTCTATCTCTTTTAATAATGAAAATGGAATATGAGCTATTTTACTGCGGAGAAAGATTTCCTCAGCTAATATGTTTGTGTTCCAGCAAGTCAATTATCAAAAACACTTTTTTTTCTTTTTTACTTGTTAGTTCATAAAGGGTAAGGACATAAGGACATTAGTCTGTAACGGTTAAGGACATGACAATCAGGAGACTCCAAGTTTCAAGTAATTTTTCCACTGAGGTTTGTGTGGCCGTGGCCATGGAATTTATTGTCATTACACGTCAGTGTTGCCACCTGTACAGTGAAGATTATACTTTAAATCTTCAGTTTCTTGGAGGACTCAATGTAAAGCCACATAGTACCTGGCATAGGTAAACATTCAGCACTTGGTAACTATTACTGTTTTTATGCTAGGGCTGACTTTTCGTCGCAAACTTGAAAGTCCTACAGTCTACAAAAGTACAGCTAAAGGATGTCACGCAACCTTGTTCATCTGAACCACAAATCACTTAAGACTTCAAATTCTTCTAAATCTTCTCACATGAGTTGGTGAATTTTATTTGAACTCTCAAGATTTATTCTCATTTTTTAGGTGCAGAGGAGTCAAAAAGGACAGAGAACTGCACATTTGCTTTTTTTAAGAGAAAGAATGCAAAAATACTGGTTGTCTCTTATTACACTAATATTAAACATCTCCATGCAATGAGATGTACTTAAATATTAAGTACATTTTCCTTTCTCCTTGACATATTTTCAGAGTTCTACTGATGTCACAAGCAAAACGTGAATTGTCATATTAACACTTAACATGGTCAAACGTTAACCAGAAATACACCTCAAGTGCTGCGGTGTCATCAAGAATCCACTGAAGAGGAAAGAGATCCCGGAGATGGAAGAAAAAGTCTGTGATTCCACAGAGGTTACGCTCGGTAGGGAGATAAAAATGTATTTGCTGCTTCAGTGAGCCAGTTTAAATTCACCAGTCTTGATGGAGGTGAATGAGCTCGAAAAATGTTTTCTTAGGCTTTTTCCCCTTACATAGTCTGTTGCTGCTTTATTTTCTGGCCATAGTCTCACCAGATGCAATGTTCAGGAGTTAGAATTCTAAGCATTTCATAAACATAGGGGATAATTGTCAGATTTAGGAGAGGTTATATAGGTGCCTTAGGTGAATGAGAAAGTATGATTTACCACAAACCAAGCAGCCAATGAGTTAAGATTAAACTAATCCAGATATATTCAATCCAGAAACCCGACCAGGAGGCAAAATAACAGATCTGAGGAAAGTGACATGTCTTTTAGATGAGAACAAGAGATTTCCCACGATAGGCAACATTCTATCATGCTTTATGTTTATGTAAGGATAGGGAATCATTACTCCAATTTTTCAGAGGATGAGTCACAGATATACAGCAGAGCTTGTGTGAGGTTGTATATTCTAGTACCTGGAATATGATTTATTTTTGTCACTTTCCACTCCTCTGACATTCGCTAGTACACCAAGCAATCTCCAAAATTCAAGATTTCTGATTTCAAGGCACAGCCTAAGAAATTTTAAGAGAAAATAAGGCAGAAGTCAAGCTCATATTAATTCATGGAATCCTGTTTTGAGTTAGAATGCCACTGACTCTTCTTTTTTTTTTAATTTTTTATTTATTTTCAGCATAACAGTATTCATTATTTTTGCACCACACCCAGTGCTCCATGCAATCCGTGCCCTCTATAATACCCACCACCTGGTACCCCAACCTCCCACCCCCTGCCCCTTCAAAACCCTCAAACTGTTTTTCAGAGTCCATAGTCTCTCATGGTTCACCTCCCCTTCCAATTTCCCCCAACTCCCTTCTCCTCTCTAACTCTCTATGTCCTCCATACTATTCCTTATGCTCCACAAATAAGTGAAACCATATGATAATTGACTCTCTCTGCTTGACTTATTTCACTCAGCATAATCTCTTCCAGTACCATCCATGTTGCTACAAAAGTTGGGTATTCGTCCTTTCTGATGGAGGCATAATACTCCATAGTGTATATGGACCACATCTTCCTTATCCATTCGTCCATTGAAGGGCATCTTGGTTCTTTCCACAGTTTGGTGACTGTGGCCATTGCTGCTATAAACACTGGGGTACAGATGGCCCTTCTTTTCACTACATCTATACTACCTAGAGCAATCTATACTTTTAATGCTATTCCGATCAAAATTCCACTGGTATTCTTCAAAGAGCTGGAGCAAATACTCCAAAAATTTGTATGGAATCAGAAGAGACCCCGAATCACTAAGGAAATGTTGAAAAACAAAAATAAAACAGGGGGGCATCACGTTACCTGATTTCAAGCTTTACTACAAAGTTGTGATCTCCAAGACAGCATGGTACCAGCATAAAAACAGACTCAAAGACCAGTGGAACAGAGTAGAGAGCCCAAATATGGACCCTCAACTCTATGGTCAAATTATCTTCGACAAACAGGAAAAAATATACAGTGGAAAAAAGACAGTCTCTTCAATAAATGGTGCTGGGAAAACTGGGCAGCTATATATAGAAGAATGAAACTCGACCATTCTCTTACACCATACACAAAGATAAACTCAAAATGGATAAAAGACCTCAATGTGAGACAGGAATCCATCAGAATCCTAGAGGAGAACATAGGTAGTAATCTCTTCGATATCAGCCGTAGCAACTTCTTTCAAGATATGTCTCCAAAGGCAAAGGAAACAAAAGCGAAGATGAACTTTTGGGACTTCATCAAAATCAAAAGCTTCTACACAGCCAAGGAAACAGTCAAGAAAACAAAGAGGCAACCCATGGAATGGGAGAAAATATTTGCAAATGACAGTACAGACAAAAGGTTGATATCCAGGATCTATAATGAACTCCTCAAACTCAACACACACAAAACAGACAATCATATCAAAAAATGGGCAGAAGATATGGACAGACACTTCTCCAATGAAGACATACAAATGGCTATCAGACACATAAAAAATGTTCATCATCACTAGCCGTCAGGGAGATTCAAATTAAAACTACATTGAGATATCACCTTACACCAGTTAGAATGGCCAAAATTAGCAAGACAGGAAACAACATGTGTTGGAGGGGATGTGGAAAAAGGGGAACCCTCTTACACTGTTGGTGGGAATGCAAGTTGGTGCAGCCTCTTTGGAGAACAGTGTGGAGATTCCTCAAGAAATTAAAAATAGAACTTCCGTATGACCCTGCCATTGCACTCCTGGGTATTTACCCCAACGATACAGATGCCACCGACTCTTGCTATGAAAATTAGGTCACAATTAGGACCATTATCTATAACAAGAAGCTTTGGCATTCAGACTTTTCTTCTTGTCCACAGGAACAAAAGCTGGCGAATCAATGCACAAAGACAGACTGTACAATTTTCTTATACAGTGAGGCCTGTCCCCAGCTCTGATATGTAACCCTTTGTTCCTCCAGCCAGGAAGCATAATAGACAAGAAAGTGACTAGCTAAGAGCAAAATGTGAAATTCTAAGAATTTACATGTTGATGATTTTCACTCTGTTACTCTTAACTTCTCCCATACCCTATGTCACTCCCCGAGAATCCAATTTCCTCATACTATTGGCTGATTTTTTATTGAGGGTCCCCTAAACTTGACCCATCTTACAATGTCACATGCTCCAAAGTTACATCTTTTATTTCTTTTCCAAAAAAAACCTATTTACTCCACTAAAAAAATCTAAATTAAATATCCAAAAAGCCTGATTAAGTCACACTAAACAAAACGTTCTTATAAGACAACTCATTTCCTTACATTTCTTAACCCTTCCCAATATATTCTCCTTTTAATTACAATGATTTTTAGAGCGTATCAATCTCAATAATAAGGTATTTAGTAATAGGTTGTATTTTTAAACCCCTGATTTTCAAATATATATGTATTTTTTGCATTAAAGAATATTTCGTTGAAGGCTCTGGATGAAGCCTGCATCTGAAATCAGTGTCCTAGGTCCAGAGACATCTGTTTCCAGCTAAGACAGAGTAAAGGAAACTCCCCTTGCCCTCCTAATAGAACCAGCTAAATCACTAGAAAAAATATACAAACACCGCTTTTGATGATAAAAGGCAACAAGGATGGTGGTGTCTGAAAGAAACAGATGAGATAACTTGATTGCTCCGGTTTACTGTTCTGAGAGGTGCTGGAGACCACAGTGCGGAGAGAGGGCACCCAGGCAGAGACAAGCAGAC
This sequence comes from Mustela nigripes, assembly GCF_022355385.1. Taxonomy (NCBI): domain Eukaryota; kingdom Metazoa; phylum Chordata; class Mammalia; order Carnivora; family Mustelidae; genus Mustela; species Mustela nigripes. The sequence continues at coordinate 120,803,248 of NC_081560.1, read as the reverse complement.
TCGGGTCGAGGAAATGCTGTAGAGAATACAGGCTCATCAGGCAGACAGAGCTCTAAAACCAAAGTGCCAGAGAAGGAGCATGTCTGCAATGCACAGAGTAGCTCCTCTGTACTGAAGAGGGCACGTGTGTCAAGAAACTACCAGAGTTGGGGGGTTGAGCAGGGGCAGCAACCCAGAGGACTACAAGGGATAGTGCACAGCAGGAGCAGATAGCTGACTACAGTACTATCCCCCTCAAACCCCTAGCACCCAGACTGGTTCAGTTCCACCCAGATCAGGGGCAGCTGGCAAGAGCAGACAGAGGGCTCCTGCCTTAAAATAGGGGAGAGTCAGCCCAAGGAGCAGCACTGCTCTGCCCCACTCATAGATATTAAATCAAGACTCACATATCAAACCACTTTTGAGGAACTTACCTTCATCCAGCACAAGTTCAAGAATATTTATAGAAAATCAAAAAGAAAATAAAAAAGAGGTAAAATTCATAATGCCTACCATCCAATATAAAAAAGTACCAGGAATGAAAAAAAAATGGCACATAATTATCGGGGGGGTGGGAATCAATGAACTATAAATGAGTAAGAACTGACAAAAAAGATACCAGGATTTGCAGAACAGGATGTTAAAGCTATTATTATCACTGCATTCCAAATGCTCATAAATTTAAGAAAAAAGGTACAGAAGACATCAAAAAGAAACCCAAATCAAATGCAAAGAACTGAGAACTACAATATCTGAAATAAAAAAATACACTGTATGGGAGATTAGACATTACAATTTAAAAGAACAGTGAATTTCAAGGCACAGCAATAAAAACTATAGAAATGGAACATATAAATTTTTAAAAACAGAAAAAAAGAAAAGAATATTAATGCCATATAGGACAACTTCAAGCTGTGAATATACTTGGAAACTGGAACTCTTAGAGAAGACAAGAGGGAGAGAGAGACAAATTACTTGAAAAAATAATGTCTGGAAATGCTCCAAATTCAAGGAAAGCTACATAAATCAATAAATCAATACACTCAACAATATCAAAGCAAAAGAAACACTAAAAATGAAACTAAGGCACATCATAATCAAATTCTTTGAAAAAGGGATAAAGACAAAATATTAAAAGCAGTCAGAAAAATAAAACAAAATATTTTACCTATGGTAAAATAAAGACAAAGAAGACAGCAGACTTCCTGTCTGAAAAAAAAAAAAACAAAACAAAACTGCTAGCAACAACCAATAGAATAACTTTTCAAGCATTGAAAGAATAAAGCTGTCATCCTAGATATATCAATCCAGTGAAAATATCTCTGAAAAAAAAAGTTAATAGAGACATTTTCACATATATAACACCTGAAGGAATTAATCACCAGAAGACACATTCCAGGAAATGTTAAAGGAGTTCCTTCAAAAAGCAAGAAAGTGATTCCAGATGGAACTGCAGACCTGTTCAAAGGAACAAAGAGAAACAGTAGTGGTAATACATGGGTAAGCATATTAATTTTACTTGGTTTAAATATGTTGAAAAGTTAATGGACAGCTTAGTAAAAGCAATTACAATATACCGGGGGGGATAACATGTATATATGTAAGACATATGATAAAAGTAACATGCTATATATGACCAAAAATACAAAAATCAGGAGAAAATACATGGACAGTACCACTACAACCTTCTTATACTATTAAGTGGTAAAATATCACTTGAATATTGACTGTGATAATTTAAACACGTACTTAAATAATAAGCATCCTAAAATAACACAGTAGTGTTATTACACATAATTTATAATGTAATAGTGTATAATGTATAGTGTAATAACACAAAAATTATAGTCAGCAAAGAGATGAAGTGGGAGGAAAAATAATGAAAGCACACATGGGAAAGAGAAATAAAGAATAAAAGAACAAATATAAAACAAACAATAAATTCACAATAGAAACGTTAGTGGTTTAAACATTCTACTTAAAAGCCAGAAACTGTCAGGTTTCATTCAAAAGCAAAATTTAATACTATATACTGATCAAAGAAACCCAAGTTAAATATGAACACATAAATAAATGAAAAGTAAAATGATGTCCATTTATTTTGCTAATCCTCTACCCTCCCAAAAAAAGGAAGGTAAAATCCCTTTATAACAAAGAACAAGACAGAGTTAAAAGTAAAGCATACCAATTGGGATGTAAGTAAATAAAAGTCATTTCATAATGATGAAAGGTCTACTCATCAAGAAACCAAAACAATCCTAAAAGTGGAAATATTGAGAGTCCTAAAGATTCTCCAGAGAAGGAATTGGCTCAAGTGATCATGCAGGTTGGCAAGTCCAAAGTTCAGAGTAGCCAGCACGCTTAAGACCAGAGAGCTGCAATTCAAGTCTGCAGGCACTCTGCTGACAGAGTTGTCTCTATCTTGGAGGAGGTCAGTCTTTTTCTTAAGGTCTTCCACTGATTGGATAGGGCCAATGCATATAATGAGGACAATATACTGCTCAAAGTCTACTGACTAAAATGTAATTTCAGTCTAAAAATACCTTCACAGAAGCATATAAAATAACGTTGACCAAATATCTTTGTACCATGGCCTACCCAAGTTTAACCATAAAATTAACCATCAACCTTATAACAGTACTTCAAGCTACATGAAGCAAAAACTGATAAACTGCAAGGAACAATATACAGATCAGAAATTAAGGTCACAGATTTCAATACTTTTCTCTCAATAAACAACAAAACATGAAACCAAAAAAAAAAAAAAAAAAAAATCAGTAAGGCTATAGAAGACTTGACCAGTATAATCAAACAACTTGACCAAATTGAGGTACGGAAAATGCCACACAACAAAAGAATATGCATTCTTCTCAAATGCAAGCAAAAGATTTATGAAGATGTATCTTATTCTGATCCATAAAACAAGTCTAAATAAATCTAAAAGGACTCAAGCTACACAAAACGTGCTTACTTATTATCATGGAATTAAATTATGCATCAAGGGCCCCTTAGGTGGCTCAGTGGGTTAAGCCTCTGCCTTCAGCTCAGGTAATGATCCCAGGGTCCTGGGATCAAGCCCACATCAGTCTCTCTGCTCGGTGGAGAGCCTGCTTCCTCCTCTCTCTCTGCCTGCCTCTCTGCCTACTTGTGATCTCTGTCTGTCAAATAAATAAATAAAATCTTTTAATAAATAAGTAAATTATGCATCAATTACCAAAAGTTCATGGGAAAATCCAAAAATATTTGAAAATTAAATAATACAATGCTAAGTAACCTGTGTGTCAGATAATTAGTCAAAACAGAAACTGAAAAGTAGTATGACTTGAATAAAAACAAAAACATAAAAATCTGTGGGATGCCACAAAAGCCATCTTTTGGGAGGAAATTATAGGATTAAATAAGTACCAACACTGAAAATGAAGGAATGTCTTAAATTAATAACCTCACCTTCCATATTAAGAAATTAGGAGAAATAAGAACAAATAAAACAAAAACTATGTAAAGGAAAAAAGAAAAAAACAAGATCAGAATGCAAATCAGTTAAATAGAAAATGAAAAAGCAACAGTGCAAAGCAATGAAACCAAATGTTCTCCATAGTGTATGAAGAAACTGACAAACTTCTACCCATACCACTTGAGGGGAAAAAAAACAGATAACAAATGACCATTATCAGTAATGAGGAGTTATTACTACAAATTTTGTAGTTATCAAAAAGATAATGAGGAAATATGAATAATGTCATGCTAATAATTTTGATAATTTATATGAAATGGAAAAAGCCCTTGAAAAACACAAAGTAGCAAAGCTCAATTAAAGATAAATAAAAAGTACATTATAGTTATAAAATAAATAGGTCATGGAGATGTAATATTATCATGCCAACTATTCTTAATCATAGTTTGTTACATATTTGAAATTTGCTAAGGAGTAGATGTTAAAAGATCTCATCACAAGAAAAATAAATCTGTAACCATGCATGGTAAAGATGTTAACTACTCATGGTGATCATTTTGCAACATAAACAAGTATCAAATCATTAGGCTATACACCTGAAACTGATATACTGCTATATGTCAATTATGCCTCAATAAAAAAAAAGACAATAAATAAATAACCTGAATAGTCCTGTATCTACTAAAGAAATTGAATCAATAAATTAAACCCCTTTCCATGAAGAAAACTCAAGACCAGATAAATTCACTGGTGAATTCTATCAACATTTAAAAAAAGAAATCATACCAATTCTATTTAACTTCATATGAAACACTAAAAAGAAGGGAGTAATTCCCTATTCATTTCATGAAGTCAGCATTACCTTGAAGCCAAAACCAGACAAAAATGTTACAAGAAAAGAGAGATTCAAAGAGGATTCTCAGGTCCTTCGACTTTATTTATTTATCTCAGGTCCTTTTATGTTCAGGTCCTTTCTATCTGGTCCCCTACCTAGGATAAACATCATTTTATTTTAATGTATCATCATTTCTATACAGTGTCGATTAGCTCTACTAAAATTTCATAAAATTCATAAAATCTCATATAATTTCAAATAAAATTTGTAGCTATTCATGACACATTGGTCTTCAGTTCCCTTTTCTAGACAGTTTTATGTCTTCCTTCACATCAGTCTACTTTGTTATTTTCTCACCTGTTGCATTAGCTACAACTTCTAGTACCATGTTGAATAGAAGTAGTGAGATCTGTGCATTATGCTTTAATGACTTGCTTTGTTATGCCTTTCCTGTTATGCAATGCTTGTTTCTTATGCCTTTTCTCTAAGGCTAGATTTGCCTTATTTCTAGAGTATGTATTTTCTGAGATGATTAGTGAATGCTTCCAGTATTCACAAATTTAAGTTACGCATCCCCCAGCCCTACAAAAGAGTCACAACTCCCATGTTATTTTTGATGTCCCTGGCAGCTGTGCTTTATCAGGGTGTTTTTAGTTTTGTTTTTGGAGAGGCCTCCTGGATTCTTACTTTGCTTAGATATGTAAGAACCTATTTTACTGTCCCTGCTCCCATCCCCCAGGGGACTTAAAAGCAAGTCCCAGAAACCAACTCTAGGTGTGAAGACCAAGAAAAACAAGGCTGTACCCACCTCCCACCTCGAGTCTAGCCCTGACCTAAGTACAGCCATCTTGGCAAAGCAAAAGCTGACACCTTGCACTGTAAGAGTGGGTTAGCATAAGAATGGCCATCCTGAAGACCGGGAAGCCATTTTACTGAGAATCCCTAACCAGCCCACAGGGCTAACAGTAACTTGAGATAAGAGAAAGTAGCTAAAACCTAAGAAACAACTTAATCATATACCACCAGGGCAGTTAGGCCACAGCACCACAGGGACAGAATGTTAAAGAAAACAAATAGTTAACTTGCAGAGATCACAATCCTGCAAGACAGGAGTCTCCCTTGGTTTGCAAATGTCCTGGTGATTTACAACAAAAAGGCTATCTTTTCAATGGCCCAATTTCCAGAGACAAATGGCTCAGTTCCTCCAGGCCTAAAGTCGCCCTCCCCACCAAAAAACTGAAGGAGGCTGAGGCAGAAGGAAATGTAAATAATGTTAAATTTCTTCTAAATCACCAGGGTGATGCTGGGGTGGCAAAAGTTTAAACAAAGTTAAACTGTCAAAGTGGGGTGCAAGATATGTATGTAGCCATGAAGTGCCTTGAAAATGCTACATAAACCCTTGGCTTTGAGTGCTCGGGATCCCTGTTGAAACCCTCTGCACCAGGCGGATACTTGGACCCCAGCTTGCTGGAAATAAACCTCGCTGTGTGACTTGCATTATCGAGAGTGTTCTCTGCCTAATTGAGGGGTGGTCGACTCCGTACCCTAACAGATACAGCTTAGTATTTGGACAAAGAATCAAGGAAAGTCCTTTAAGACTAAATAAACTGTGGTACATTCAGACAATATATTTATTATTCAATGCTAAGAAGAAATAAGCTACCCAGCCATTAAAAGACATGGAGGAGTCTTTTTCTTTTTCTTTTTCTTTTTTTTTTTTTAAAGATTTTATTTGACAGAGAAAGAAAAAGAAAGAGAGCACAAGCAGACAGAGCAGCAGGCAGAGAGAGAGGCAGACTCCCTGCTAAGCAGGGAGCCAGATGCTGGACTCCATCCCAGGACCCTGGGATCATGACCAGAGCTGAAGACAGATACTTAACCAACTGAGCTACCCAGGCATCCCAAAATGGAGGAATCTTAAATGCCTATTACTAAATGAAAGAATCTGATCTGAAAAAGCTATTTACTGTATGATTCCAAGTATACAACACTGCAAAAGAAAAAAAAAATGTAGAGAGTAAAAAATTCAATGTTCCCTAGAGGCTAGGGGAAAGGGAGAGATAAATAAGCAGAACATTAAGGATTTTTAGAGCAGTAAAACCACTCTGTATGATACTATAATGCTGAATACATGTCATTATCCATTTGTTCAAACTCACAATGTACAATACCAAGAGTTCACCCTGATGTAAGCCAGGGATGTGAAGTGATAAAGATGTGCCAATGCAGGTTCATCAACATAACAAATGTACCATTTTGATGGGCAATGTTGTTAATGCGGTGGCTATGCACATGTTGCCAGGGGATATATGAAAGATCTGCACCTTCCTCTCAACTTGCTATAAACCTAAGACTGCTCTATAAATAAAGTTTTAAAAAAATACACTGTTTGAGAGTCTAGCAGTAAAATGGGAAAATCAGTGAATGCACGTTTCCTGGAAAACAAAAAACAAAAATGAAACAAAGCAAAACAACACCAAGTGTTGGTAAGGCTGTGGAGCAAAAAAAAAAAAAAAAAAAAAAAAAAAGACTGTGGAATCTCCATACTGTTCTCCAAAGTGGCTGCACCAACTTGCATTCCCACTAACAGTGTAAGAGGGTTCCCCTTTCTCCACATCCTGTCCAACACATGTTGTTTCCTGTCTTGCTGATTTTGGGCCATTCCTCAAGAAATTAAAAATAGAGCTTCTCTATGACTCTGCAATTGCACTACTGGGTATTTACCCCAAAGATACAGATTTAGTGAAAAGAAGGGCCATCTGTACCCCAGTGTTTATAGCAGCAATGGCCATAGTCGCCAAACTGTGGAAAGAACCAAGATGCCCTTCAAAGGATGAATGGATAAGGAAGATGTGGTCCACATACACTATGGAGTATTATGCCTCCATCAGAAAGGATGAATGCCCAACTTTTGTTGCAACATGGATGGGACTGGAAGAGATTATGCTGAGTGAAATAAGTCAAGCAGAGAGAGTCAATTATCATATGGTTTCACTTATTTGTGGAGCATAACAAATAACATGGAGGACATAGAGAGATGGAGAGGAGATGGGAGTTGAGGGAAATTGGAAGGGGAGGTGAACCATGAGAGACTATGGACTCTGAAAAACAATCTGAGGGGCGTGGGGGTGGGAGGTTGGGGGAGCCAGGTGGAGGGTATTAAGGAGGGCACGTATTACATGGAGCACTGGGTGTGGTGCAAAAAGAATGAATTCTGTTATGCTGAAAAGAAAAAAAAAAGACTGTGGAGCAACTGGAATTCTCATACAATGTTTGTAGAAGTGTGAATGTATAGATGTAATTTAGAAATCAATCTAGTAATTTCTAGTAAAGGTAAACATGCAACTACTACTCTACAATGCAGCAATCCCACCTTGAGCTATTTATTCACAAGATGTGAGAACACAGGTAAACAAAGGGACTTGTGTAAAAATGTTTGTAGCAAATCTATTCATATTAGCCAAAACACTAGAAAGCTCCCAAAATGTCCATCAACAGAAAAAATGGATAAATAAATTTTGGTGTATCTTAACCATGAAAAAATACTTCACAATAGAAAGAAACTGATCAACCCCAAAATATGGATCAACCTCAAAAACATTATGCTGAATGAAAGAACTCCGACACAAAAGAACCCATATTGTCTGATTCCATATAGGTAATGTCCTTTAACAGGCAAAAGTAATATATGAGGCAGTAAATTAGAACATGGTTACTGGGGGTAGTAGTAACTGATTAACTGGGGTTGACAAGGCAGATTTTTCTTGGGTGATGGTGATGAGGGAGCACTGAGCTCCTGTAACACTGCATGGCCTCAGTGGGATCTATCAGTTAGATCTCCTCTGCAGGAAACAGGGCAAATGGACCTAGGATACCTTCACTGCTCATACCTAGGCCTTCATTGCTCTGCACCAGGACCCCAGACTAAGGACTAAGGGGCTTCTGTGGAATGTGTTTGCCCAAATTAGTCAGCTAGTAAACTTTCTCCTGACATATTCGATGATAATTACGTAAATAAGCCTTCTTCTAGTAAACCCAGGTTGCTGGGCCATCCCTAGCAAAGGGGACTCTGGCTTTATTTCTGTTACTCCTAATAGATGTGGGGGCTTCTCCCTCACTCACTTCCCGTGTTAATGGCTATAACTGGAGCCAACTGGGGTTGGTCTAACTCAAGACAGAGACTATAAGGAATATTCCCAAGCAGCTGCCGAAACTCTCTTTGTTTCGGGGAAGTTTCCCTGTGTTCTCTGGCCTGACTTGGACTGCCTAACCCCCCGCCACTTGCTGGTGGGAAAGCATGGCGTCTGCTCCTCTGGGGCTTATGAGCTCTGAAACCGGGAATCCCTTCTCTGCCTCCTGGCAGCACTTTGTTTCCTCTGTTTTCCCCTTCTGTTGCTGCACCAAGGTGCGTGCAGCCTGCATGACTAGCTTCTAGATCATGCACCACGGCTCCTTCTCTCTTCACTGTCCAGGAGCAAGAAGAGTACCCCCTGGACCTAACACACCCATTCCAGATCTTCCCACGCATGTCTCAGGTAAACATTCAAATTGGAGGGGGCCCCGGTGGAACATAAATCAGTATTGGAACTAAGTTAAGTTTGTTGGTTTAATTAAGATAGATGCGTCTTTGAAGTTAACAGCAGTAAATGTGAAACTTCGAAGTTTACTGAAGGTCAAATAAGCTCATGTTATTTATTAAAATTTGTTAGCCAAGAAATGACTAAACTGATGGTTAATTATCTATCTCAAAGTTCTAATGGGTAATTGATGAAGTAACTTTCAAAGTCTTTGGTAACCTGAAAGTTTTTTAAAGTTTTGCTTGGATGACAAATGGAATTAAATTGTGGGCATCTAGGTCCTAACCAAACAGGATAAAATGCTAAGTCGTTAATTACTGGATGTAGGTTTGTGCTTTTGACTTCTTACTGCAAAGAAACTAAGAGTATTTAAAACTGTTGGTAAACGTGTTTGGCACTTTTCATAAATTTGCACTGTTTCATAAATTTGTCATCTAAAGAATTGTTGTAGCAGTTCACAATTGGTTAATAACTAAAGGTGTTTCTAAGAATACAAAGTTCTGCTTAGTGTAACTAAGACTGATGGAAATAAAGGGAAACTCTGTATGTAGGAAAGTAGGAGATATGTAAGAAAGACTTAAGGAATGGGAATACATTTTGTGGAAGGTAAGGGAAGGTAATTTTGTCCTAAATGAGATGGTTGTTTAGAAAGAAATGACTTGGGACAAAACCTGAATGCAAAGGAAAGTTGTAGAAGGTTTGTGAAGGGAAATCTTCAGAAAAGGAATTTTAGCTATAGTCAAGAATGAACTAAGATTGAAATGAATGGCTTTTAAAGGTACGTTGGTACAAGACTGAAATTGTCTCTGTTCAAAAGGACAATGTTTTCTTAGATCAATTGATCTGCTGTTAAGAAAATGTAAATGGTTTTCTCTTTGCCTGCCCAGAAAAACCAGTTTCTATGCTTTGTTTTATCAGGTGTTTAACATCCCTAATTATATTTAGGCATGTGCTTCAACACTCTCTAAGATTTTAGCAAATGTTGACAAGATTTAAATTGTAAATCTCTTTAACTCCGGCTTTTCCTTGGTATGTGAATTTGTTCATGAAGTACTACTGAACCAATGATAAACCTTGGGTTACATTTGGGAAAATGCTATAACTATTCTAGAGATTCTACGCACTTCCTAAAGTTTTAATGTTTTGAGAGATCATCGCTTAATACTGTAATTATGGAAATGTTATGTATCACAGAAATAACCTGATTTCCTTGCAGCTAAATTGTAAACTCCCGTGTCTCTTTAGCTCTAACCATATCCATTCTGAGTTTGTCATTTATAATTGTTTTAATTCTCTTGTAAAATTATCTTCAAGGGGATTCCTGTAAAGGACTTTCAGGACAAATATAGATATTTGATATACTTGAAAATCCTAAAGCTGAAGTGGGTAAGAATTTCCAAAACTGACTAAAGCCGCATTCACCAGAATTAGTAACATGGGACTAAATGAACTAAAAGATTATAGTGTTGTGTCTCTTAATGTTTTGTCTTACTTTAAACCTTGCTGGTTCTCTCTAATGTTTGCTCTTACAGACTAGGGATACTCCCTCCTAGTTATCTGTAGCTTATAGAGGTGTAAAAGTGCTCATTTGTAAAGATGCTCAAGGCATTCACCTTTTCTCTCTATCTGAACCCTCTGAAACCAAAAGGTCTTAGTATTTTTTCTTCCATGGCAATCAGTCATTTGCATAAGTTCAATAAGAATCTGTTCTCCTTTAAAAGGACACAATTGGAAACTGGTTATTTTACCAAGGCTTTGACTGGGATGTCATATTTGAAAAGACTCAGATATGACCAGACAGTTTAAAGGAACTAAGGTTGACTTTATGAAACCTGGAGCCATAAAGCCCCTTGGGACTGTTGGCCTGATACCTTGCTTACAGAGTTCCCAGCAGCCTCACCAGGTGAGTAAAGAATGTCACTCCTTGGTCGGTGCAGTCTCAGAAGAGGAATTCCCCCAAAGGTATTGCAGGCATGCCTGATGGCAAGTACAGGGCTTGGCTTCTGGCCCGGAAAGGCTACTAAAAGTTCAACCTAGAGATTCCTTATACAAAGTTCCAGCAAAGCAGATTCTAAAAGATCTATTGATCACACTCACTGTTCTTGCTGAGCTTATGTAAATAATAGGCCAAGTTTGTTAAAACTGGACTTATTTCACAAGTGAATTAGTCCTGATTTGGCTATCTCTGTAAATGAGGGTTATTTTAGAGAGAAAAATTGTTTTAGTAACACACCTTTATGGATGTTAAATTCTAGATTTGATTGTCTTTAAATGTTTGTTTACCTATGCTAAACAATTTGAGGTAAACTTCAGAAAAGTTGCACAATAGCTTCTTTAGTCGATCTTATTATTTTGTGGATATATGAACAAGACCCCACAGCACATGATTAAACAACTGGAAAATGGGATTGATTTCCCTACAATTGTATAACTTAACTAACCCCTTATGTATGGCTGGGATAATGAAATTGCCTAAAAGCCACCATACCACACTCCATAGGATTAACTATGGACTTGTGGAGATAATGGATGACCCCACTTTCTTTATGAGTGGATTGGATGATGCATGGCAGACTCCCCTTATCTCTTGACAAGTTTTCTCACTTGCCAGTGATCCTCTGTAATCAGGATATTGTTAAGGCTGGACCACTCAAAGGTCTTATTGGTTTCATCCCTTAGTCATATTTATCTTAGAAGTCACCTCTGTTGAGGTGCAATTGCAAACAGATGCTTTAGCTAAGCATAGAACAGCCCTCATAAAAGGAGCCTCAAAGCTCACTATGGAACAGTTCCTGACTGTAATAACTTCACATCAGGTCCAGATTTGTCTTAGAAGCCAAAGGCCACCAATGGATAATGGAGGCCAACTAATTAAACATTGGGCCATACTTACAGATATGCCAGAAATAATACTTAAAACTTGTCAAACTTTAAACCTAGTTACCTGTATGCCTGAACCTGACCACTGTACTTCTTGCTCTATAGAGCAAAAATGTTCAGAGGTTATTGATCTTGCTTACTCTATTTGTCCAGATTTAAGATGCCCCTGTTAAAAATACGAATGACAGTTGGTTTTCTGATGACAATAGTTTTCATAGAAAAAATAAGATAAGCTAGGTATGCCATAGTGCTCACTAGCACTTTGCAATTGCCAAAGCCTAAGGATTAACATTTATACTGACTCCAAATGTGCT
>NC_081560.1:120782749-120791199 GCF_022355385.1 Mustela nigripes | reverse complement strand
TTCCTGGTACTACATGCCCATGGAGCTATTTGGAAGGAAAGGGGATTGCTGTCAAGCCATTACTCCCCAATCAAATATGGGCCTAAGTTACAAAACCCCCCTTATTGCTATACTAAGGATGGCATATATCAAATCAGGGATACATATCTGTGGCTTACACCCACGATTGGATGGCTCAGTCAGAAGGCAATTTTATGCTGGGAACAAAGAAATCATACAAGTGATACTTGGACAAATAACGCACGATATCTGGGATGGCTATCACTAGAAATGTGTTCCCAGATAATAGTACTCCAGGCTACTGACTGGTTTGCTACTGACTGGGCAAGGCGACCTGGCATTAGATGGCCAGCTCCAAATGGAACCCACTGGATATGTGGAACCAACCTGTGGCCCTGGCTTCCTCCAGGGTGGACACTGACTCCAAATATGCCTTCCTGGTACTACATGCCCATGGAGCTATTTGGAAGGAAAGGGGATTGCTGTCAATCCATAACTCCCCAATCCAATATGGGCCTAAGTTCCAAAACCCTCCTTATTGCTATACTAAGGATGGCCTTAGATGTCCTGACAGCAGCCCAGGGTGGCACATGTGCAATTATCAAGACAGAATGTTGTGTGTACATTCCAGACTATCACAAAAATGTCACAGGACTAAAAAGACATGAATACCCAGATTAAGGCCCTACAAGATCCTTCTCTCTCAGTGAATGGTTAAGTTCCTGGTTTGAAGGAGGACTATGGCCAAATCTCCTTTTCGGGCTTCTCATTCTTATCGCCTTATTAACTTTAATATGTTGCTTTGTTCCTTGTTTCTGTACTTGGTGCCGAGACTCCATTGCTGCAATGACTTCACCACCACGCGCAAAGACACTCCTTCACTGTCAGCGCTGGATTCGGCTGCCTCTGCCTTTTGGAACTCCCCTTATACATTCCTCCACTGATCAATATTGACCCCAGTAGGTAGGGACAGCTCTACACCCCTATTCAGCAGGAAGAAGTTACAGAAGATGAGACCTTCCACCTTCAACCACCTTAAAGATTTAAGGGTCAAAATTGTTCAGGGGGGAATGATGAGGGAGCAGGAGGCTGGCTGAGGACAAAGCAAGAGCTGTCGCCTTGCACCCCCTCTTCACCCTTTCCCCTCCATAAGTGTAGCATCCCCAGGCAGCCCTGACTGCCATGAACAATAAGCAAATAGTTAACTTGCAGAGCTCACAATCCAGCTAGACAGGAGTCTCCCTTGGCTTACAAATGTCCTAAATCTCACTAACAAAGACGATTGATAGCAGGATTGTGAGACCCCACCAAAAAGTCTCCCAACTATCTTAATGTTAATGGCTGGTCTAAAGACAACATTGATCCAGCAGCAAGGGCAAGGCCTCCAGCAGGCCTGGAACATCCTGGCACCTTGTAGGCCCTCTTTAGCATATGAAAACTCCACTGAAACCTCCCTTCCCCTCACCTTCCCCCAACAGCAGGGTACATAACCTGCCATCCCTCACAACCCGGGGCTGCAGCTCTTCCTGCCCATGGGTCCTGTCCCCATGCTTTAATAAACCACCATTTTGCACCAAAGATGTCTCAAGAATTCTTTCTTGGTCATTGGCTCCGGACCTCAGCCCACCAAACCTCACCTAGGTTCTAGAACTTCATCAATGGAAATACTGTAGATCTTAAAAGAGTACATGAATGAGTTCATTTATCAAAACTCCCCTTATTACATCTTAAATTCTGTATGGTTTAATATGTGTGAATTATTTCTCAGTTAAAAAATGCATAAAGTAAGTACCTCTGCTCAGAATCCGGCTACATTGATAAAACCACAAAGCTCAGTGAATGGTCAAATAAATAAGATTTATTTATAAATCATTACAAGAAACATGGTAGAAAGTCCTTTTTAAGTTGTTTTTTCAAAAGAAATTAGTTGTTTGGGGAAAGTAATTAAGTTATAATAATAATAATTATAATTTAGGAACAACCAGAAATCACACATACAAATATCAATAAGGTAATTGCTCTAAATTAGAATGATTTTTCTCCACTCAAAACTGACAGAAGCAATGTTGTGCTCAAATTACTTCTGTTTCAAATATGACATTAATACAGAATAAAAAGCACTAATAATAAAAATAAGAATAAGAATAATAGTTAATATGTATTGGATTCACGATGTATCCAAAAGTTACCATATATTAATTCATTTTATACTTACTACTACAATATTTGAGACAGATAATACTAATAGTTTTAATTCTTATATGAGAACATTATGGCATAAAGAGATTAAGTAATTTGTCCATGACAAAGCAGATGAATTAAACCTCAGACAATTTATTCCAAGTTCTGCTGTTCACCAGTAGTATACACCACCTGATGATAAACAGATGTCAATACAGATGCTCACACCAGGACTGGATTGTAGCAGTGAATCAAGATATAAAACAATGATTAAGGAGACAAGCCAAAATTAGCACTGCTCTCTGAATTTCCTTTAACACCAGAGAACTTTTTATTATAATTCATGCATGATGTTGATTCCCAAAATAATGTCTGTCTATACCAACACAATGACCTTGAAAGCCAGACCTATATGCAACTGTCCTACTTGACCTGTCCATTTGGATATCTATTAGGTATGTCAACCTCAAAATCTTCGCAACCAGGAATATTAATTTTCCTCTCCTTGCTCCCTTGCAAACACAACTCTCTTGTAGTTTTCTCCAACTTAGTCAACTTAATAAATGGCATTTCCATCATCCCAGTTGCTTGAACTATAAACCTGGATATATTCTTCCCTCCTCTCTTCTCAAATAATCTACATTCAATTTGTCAGCAGATCCTGCTGGTTGTTCCTTAGATACATATTCAGAATCTGTCTACATCTCTCTAATATATCCCAGTTCCAAGCTACTATACTGTATTGCCTGACTTGTTTTAGTATCTTCTAAATGGTCCTCACTTGCACTCGGAGTGATTCTTTTAAAAAGTAAATCAGATATGTCAGGACTGCTCAAATCCTTAAAGTTAATCCCCTATCACCTAGAGAAAACACTCAAAATCTGCAGGTGATTCTAGTGCCCTGCTATTTCTCTCACTCTGTCCCTGATTTCTCTGGGCTCACATCTTTCCAGTCACACTAGCCTACTGCTACTTATGGAATATTCCAGTCACAATGTACTTGGGATCTTTGATTTGTGCTCCTCCACACAGAGCTCATGTCCTCATCTCAAACGTGGTCTTCTCAGGGACCAACCTCTTTTTTTTTTTTTTTTTAAGATTTTATTTACTTATTTGACAGAGAGAGAGATAACAAGTAGGCAGAGAGGCAGGGAGGGGGGTGGGGGGGGAAGCTCCCCGCTGAGCAGAGAGCCCACTGGGGGCTTGATCCCAGGGCCCTGAGATCATGACCTGAGCTGAAGGCAGAGACTTAACCCACTGAGCCACCCAGGCACCCTAGGGACCAACCACTTTATTCTTTAAACCCAGGGTGCCTGGTGCCTCAGTCGGTAAAGCATCTGCCTTTGGCTCAGATCATGGCCTCGAATCCTGAAATCAAGCCCCATGTTGGGCTCCCTGCTTAGCAGTGAGCCTCCTTCTCCCTATCCCTCTTGCTCTTGCAATCCCTCTCTCAAATAAATAAATAAAATCTTTTAAAAATTTCTTTCAACCCACTCCCTGCCAAGCTAACCCTTATCCCTTTCCCTGCTTTCTCTTCATGGAACTTAAGATATTCTAAACTACTATTACTATACTGTAAGAGCCTATTTAGCCAGAGCTATTCCATCTTGGATTAAACAGTCATTTTGTTGTTTATGCGGTAAAACTTACACTAACACTGCCCTGCCCCCCCCCAGGGGACTTCTTAAAAACAAGTCCCAGAAAACAGTCCAGGTAACAAAGCCCAAATACAATGGTGGGTCAGGCCAGCTGGAGACATCCAATCAGTTGGGGGGCACACACTGTCTCCCTAGCTACCAAGGAGTATGAGCCCCGCCCTTTGGGCGCCTTTTGGGCACCAATTCTAACCAAGGTGATAGGCTAGTTCAAATGTCTACCATAGGGTAAATTATAATTCAATTGGTCACTTATGTGTGACCTAACATGATTGTGCAGCTTTCTCTGTATGTTACAATCTCATTGGCCACCTGTGCGTAGCCAGGCCCAACCACATGGCCTTTGCCCTTAAAAGCTAGTCTAAAGGCAGAGAGGTCACCCTCTCTGTCAGAGGTGCGACCCCAGCCGGTTGGTTTGATTCTTGATGCTTGGCGCAGAATAAAGCTTTGCTTGACCTTCACTTTATATCAGTCTCACTCCTTTAATCACCGACCCATTAGTGGGGGACCTTTCAATACTTCCATTCTTTTTAAACTATCCTTCTTCTGCAGAATGTCAGCTCTGTGACAACAATGATCCCTGCCTGCTATATTCACTGCTACACAAAGTTCCAAAGCCTAGAACTCAAAAAAAAAGTGGTTGATTATATGAATGGATGATGGATAAGCACATCTACCTCTGCAAGCCATGATCCTCCTGGAACACCAGATGCTGAGTAGAATTCCCGAGTTTCCATATCACCACTCTGTGCTCTGTCCAGGGCCTTGTTCCCCCCATTGGACCAGGAAATATCTTTCTTTCTGAAGCCTATTTCTCTCTCAGCAGCCACAGTCCCAGTTTTGTCATAATCAGATAATTCTGAATGGTTAATTTAACACTTACTGGGTGGTCATAGTCCTCAGAATTCCATTTTGTTCTAAGTCTGGAAAGAAATCCCCAATCCTCAACTCACTCTGAGGACCCTTTCCAATGGCCATGTTGCCCTCTGGAAGAGGGAGTCTGAAACAGTTATCTGCACTGTGAACTGGAAGTGTGAATTATCATTATTCTAATTCCAACCTCTCTTCCTATGTCTCTCTGCTCTGCAGCATGATAATGTGCCTATTCAGGTCTTCTAACTATTTATTTGTGGGTCAGATGTAGGACGTATTGGTAATCACCAGCTTCCCTTCCCCTTAAATCAAAGGCAGGCCCGAACCCCATACAGTGGAATGGAATACGGAGTCTGTCCCCAGGTCTCAATAAAAGTGGACGTTAAAGGCTAATGTACATTTTTATGACTCTTGTGAGTCATGGAAAGATGAGAAAAGAAATTAAAAGCCCCTCGGAGCAACACTGAGGAACAATATACTCCAAGGGCAGGGCAGAGACATTGGTAATGTAGGAAATATTATTTCTAAATATGAACTAAAAGCATATAGTCTCTTAAAATATTAATGTTTGTCCTTGGAAAGAGGTACTTATTGGGCAGTTCAGTACTGATGGTGTGGCAGGCCGCAGCTCCTCCTGGAGGGAGTTCTGAAAGGAAAGGGTCCCGGGGGCCCACCTCCAGCACAGCTCCTGTACCACCGAAGCCTCCCAGCTACTGGAGCAGCTGAGAGTTCGGGAACATCAGGGTTGGGAGCATCTGGAGATGGTGCCAAGCAGAGTGTAGGCTAGCACAGAGAGGGGGGTGGGTGAGAAGTAAGCTCTCTCCTTGCAGGAAAAGGTGTGAATTTTAGAAGGAGGGAGGTAGGGGGGCTTGACATGAGGGTTTCTCAGAAAACCCATGCCAATCCAAAGTCAACAAACCTCAGTCATGAGTGAGGGGAAAATCCCCTGGGATCCCCTTCCTGAGGCTCCAGGAATGACCAATTAACTAGAACTTTAATGTTTAATTGTTTACAATGTTATTTCCTTCACAAATTGCCCTGAGCTTCCTGCAATCAAATGTGTATATTAAATGTGGAACAAATCAACCTTTTAGCTATATACTCAGTACCTGAGTGTTAAGAGTTACAATTTATCCCACACCAAGGTTGGAGCTGAATGTCATCCTCAGAGGATGGATATTTAAGATATAAAGATATAAAGATAAGACATATTCCAAAATTACAAAATAGTTTTGTGAATCTGTAATTTTAAAAAGGGTAGTATCAAGATTTTGTTTGTTATCATTTGGCATTACAGACAAAGTAATTCTTAACACTATCACTTGTTACTTCCTCCTGCAGGTAAGACAACGAATATTTGTCATACTAAATGGATGCTTACTTCTAATTTAGATCGGGGAGGAGCGTAATATGATTTGGTTTGGATACACCTCATTCATTTATAGTCAAGGATGATGTCACAAATTCTTAAGTCTCCTTTTATTGCTAAAAATAATCAATTAAAAACAACTCTTTTTTAGACTAGAAGATTTGGTTGATGCTGATGGTGCAATTACACAGAAGAAATCCCACAAACAGAAGCGATGTGTTCCAGCTTGAGGAAAAGCATTTCTAAGTATTTGCAAAAGCCAACTTACTGCCCTTCACTCTCATTTTTATTTCTGGTTTTTCTGTTTGCATGTCTGCCCCATAACACGGCCACCTGACCACAGTGGAGCTATGGTAAGTGATTCTTCTGATAACAAAATTACCTGTAGATTCCAAACTGCATCTCACATTTAATTGCATACTTACAGATTTTAGCAACTTTTTTTTTTTTTCTCCAGGTACAGGACACAATCACCATGTATGAAATGCTTGAGTACAGAAGACATCATGTGATTGAATCCTTCAGTGCTTTCCAGGAACAATATCTTTTCTCTAAAGCAATCATTCGTTGTTGGTAAGTCTACTTCTGTATTAACATGCCATTTGATATGTATTGACTTCAGCATTTGCATCGATGAAGTATAATATTAAAATATTTTTTAGGGATGGCTGGGTGGCTCAGTTAGTTAAGCTTCTGCCTTTGGCTCAGGTCATGATCCTGGGATCCTGGGTTTGAGTCCCACATCAGGCTCCTTGCTCAGCAGAGAGCCTGCTTCTCCTCCCTCTGCCTGCCACTCCCTCTGCTTTGCAGGCTCCCCGTGTGTGTGTGTGTGTGTGTGTGTGTGTGTGTGTGTGTGTGTGTGGTGTGTGTGTGTGTGTGTCTGACAAATAAATAAAATCTTGAAAAAAAAAAACACAGAACTTTTTTTCCATGAATTTTTAAACAGATTACCTGAACATACTGTGTAAGTGTATGATAATGAATTTCCAATCTTTTTGCCTATCATGCAGATTTTCCATAATTTAAGAAGGATGAAAGAAGGTGGGGGTGTGCCTGGGTGGCTCTGTGGGTTAAGCCACTGTCTTAGGCTCAGGTCATGATCCCAGGGTCCTGAGATTGAGTCCTGCATCTGGTTCTCTGCTCAGTGGGGAGCCTGCTTCCCCCTCTCTCTCTGCCTGCCTCTCTGCCTAGTTGTGATCTCTGTCAAATAAATAAATAAAATCTTAAAAAAAAAAGAGAGAGAAATTAAAAAAAAAAAAGAATGAAAGAAGCACTCTCTCCCTTTGCTACCCTAATTCTGTGATGTGTCCAATGCTATGACTACATTCTCAACACAAAACTGGCATTTATGAGTAAAACAAGGTATGCTTCCAAAATCACTGAGAGCACTTCCATGTTTGTGCTGGTACTGATGGTATTTACATGAAGTTGAAGTAAATATTTAGCTGTTGAGCTATTAAAGGCCAAGAACGAATGGTAAGTAGCCAATGCTGGCCCTGAACTAGAGCTTAAGGCAAAATTTGGTATATTCATTCTGTATATCAAACAGACAGGGATGGTAGCCATGTAGGGAATGAAAGATAAAGAAGCAAAGGAAAAGGGAACTATACTATGCCTTGGAATATCAAGCTGCAGTGGAATATCAAGCAAATAGGATCAAGGTTCTAGGTGGTGATCACTGTCACCGGAGTGACCCATGACAAAGCCAAAAGTATACTATATTGTAGTATGGGTGTTAGAGAAAATGAATGAAAAACCCTCTAATTAGACCATGGGTTGGAGATAGTGCTTCCCTTAAAGGGGGAATAAAAGTAACAGTCCACAAATAGGTTAAAATTAGATTACTCTGTTTATATGTTGATGAAATTCTAACTGTTGTACATATCACATATGGCCATAAACTCATAATTGGTATAAAGAGGAAAGGGGATTAATATTAATATCAAACCATTATTTTTAACTTTTTATTTTGGTTTAAAGTGGGGAAGTGGTGCGTGGGTGGCTCAGTGGGTTAAAGCCTCTGCCTTTGGCTCAGGTCATGATCCCAGGGTCCTGAGATCAAGCCCCATAATGGGCTCTCTGCTCAGCAGGGAGCCTACTTCCCTTCCTCTCTCTCTGCCTGCCGCTCTGCCTACTTGTGATCTCTGTCTGTCAAATAATAAATAAAATCTTTAAAAAAATAAAATAAATTAAAAAGGGGGGGGGACTTCCCTAATTGAAAGTTTACAATATTCTCTTACAGTACCAATCAAGTTTTTTTTTTAATTTTTTATTTTTTATAAACATATATTTTTTATCCCCAGGGGTACAGGTCTGTGAATCACCAGGTTTACACACTCCACAGCACTCACCAAAGCACATACCCTCCCCAA
>NC_081560.1:120687049-120777749 GCF_022355385.1 Mustela nigripes | reverse complement strand
TCTGGGGGAGGGGCCTGTTGTAGTGATTCTCAAGTGTCTTTGCCCTAGACGGAATTACACCGCCCTTACCCGGGGCCGGGGTGAGTAATCCGCTCGGGTTTGCTTTCAGGAGCAGATGGGAATACAAATGGTGGCCTCCTGGTCTCCGGCCCGGAGGAGCCGAGAGCCCAGGGCCCCACTCCTCAGTGCGCCCTCAGAGAACAGCGCCCAGTTACTCCCGTCTGCCTGACTTCCGGCCGCGCTCCGAGCTCACGAGCCTGCGACCGGTTCAAGGTAACACCGAGCTGCGAGTTTACTGTTGGCTCTGTCTCTGTAGCCGGCTTTCCTGGTCCAATACCCGCAAGCTCTGCGACACTCAGACACCCCCGATCCTTCTGTGACCCTGCGGGACCTGAGGCCACACTGACCCCGTGTGGGCTTTGCCCCGGTTTAGCCTCTGGAGCGATGTCCCTCAGCGGAACAGACTTTTAAAAGTCCTGATTTTGTGCCTGGTTGCTCTGCCGCTTGCCGGGAGCCGGCCCCTCCCCCCGAGGTCTATCTTCCCATCGCTTTGGGTTCACTTCTCCGCAGGTCCTACCTTTCAGAAAGTGGTTGTTTTTCTGTTTCCAGAATTGCTGTTCTTCTCTTCAATCGGCCGATGGATTTTTCATGTGTTTGCAATCTTTAGATAAGCTATCTAGCTGATCTCCGGCTAACTGAAGTAGACTCAGCCTGCTACTTCTCCGCCATCTTGACTCCTCCCCCCCCCAATCAAGTTTTTTAATGGAAAATGTTTGCTATCTTGCATTCATGCAGCTGGGGAAACAAGCAAATATTCAACATCAGGACACAAAGAAGTAGAAGATGCAAGGTTTAACCAATTATACTAATTTAGAAAGCAAGTAACACATTATTAAATGATGCACTCATTTCAGACACTCACTTTACATTTTTATGCTGTGATGGGCTTTGTGATAAAAACTATCTATGTGACTTTGTTACAATGTGCAACTGTTTTCCTAATAGTGCAGCTCTTAGATCAATGATAGAATATCACAACTCACAACAACTAATGTGTTCTGAGTTAACATAAAGGATTAAGTTTTCCAATCAGATGCATAGTAGGTTAGAGACCTTATCCAGTGTTTTGGACTGAACTGTGTTCTCTTCCAAATTCACATGCTGAAGTCCTAACCCCTAGAACTTTAGAATGTAATTTTATTTATGTGGTGCTCAGGCCCATAAAGAACGGGAGGTATAGTGGAGTCATATTGGCAGTCCCAATCCAACAGGACTGATGTTCTCAGTGTCAGAAGAAGAGCAGCAGAAATTAAAAGGCCATGAAGACTCATTGAGTAGGTGGCCATTTTCACACCAAGCAGGGGTCCTAGAAGAACCCAAAGCTACCAAGCACCATGATGTTGGACTTTTACCCTACAGAACTGTGAGAAAATTAATTTCTGTTATTTCAGTCACCCCACCTATAGAACTTTCTTTGGCATTCTCAGCCAACTAACACTATCACAGAAAGCATGCTCTGGGCTGATTATGAGAACAAAGAGGTGAGTCTGCTGCATCTGCCCTGGTTGTTCTGCAGGCTCCCAGAGGTGTACCCCTCCATGCTAGATGGGAACCACATGTGCAGAGATTACCTCCCTACCTGCCTTCCCAACCATCACCTATCCATCCATCTAGCTTCTCTTATCTGACTTCATCTTTTCTATTCCTTAGAACACTGCCTCTAACCAAAAGCTGGCTACTTCATCTGGTACTCCAGAACTGTGAGACGGGTTTCTGTTGCTTAATGGAGCTAGTCTGTGATACTGTGTTACAGTAGCCCTATCAAACTAATACAACCAGTATCAAACTTTATTAGTAATTTTAAGAATATAAGCAAGCAAGAGGGACAGGAAAAGCAGGGAAAGGTCTACTACAGCCTACAATGCTCCCAGGGCTTCCTTCTTAATTAAGCATGTAATTTTTGTCCAGAATAATAAAAAGTCTCTATGTCAGGGCTGCAGACTGTCTTTCACAAGACAAGGAAGTGTTAAAATTATGAAACACCTGCATTTTATATCCCTAAGAATTGTACAGCTTATGTGACATTCTCGAGGGAGCTGTGCTTCAGAAATCCGGACTTTTTAAGTTTGTTTCCTACAGTAAATGCAGAACAGAAACATCCCACTCAAAATACTGGATGGGTAAGAATTTGTCTCCTAGCAAATATTGGTATATTTGTCTAGAGGTAATGTTTACAAGACAAGTATACCCATTTCCTGCCTGTTTTTATTTTTTCTGCCCTCCTGGAACACCCCAGGCTAATCATGGGGGAAAGTGATCACAGGCCAGCAGCTTTAATTTCCTCCATGCACATCCCCTCTCCTGAATTTTCTGGCAAATTTCCTTTAGGATATCAAAAGCCTGCCTGAAGCTTTTGACCTAGGAAATTACTAATTCTAACTGAACTATAGCTAAAGAAGAATGAACTTGAATTTAAAATCTCCTGTGATCATTTCAGATTTTACCTTTCCCATCATCTTTTATATCTAACCAATTCCAATACACATAACTCTTTCCTTTCAACCAGGCTAAATTCTAATTGTTCTTTCATTCAATAAACATTTATTGCACACCAAAAATGCATGGATTACTTTGCCATGTGCTAGAGATGAATGGTTAGCAAGATATGGTTTCTTCCCTAAAAGCGATAATCTTTAGTAAATAGCCAATCATAACATAGTATTCCAGATGGGATATACTCTGTACGGCAGGGATAAATACAGGGTGTTATGGATCTACCTAATTCCAACATCTTCCACAATCTAAAAAGTCAGAACCACTCCCTTAAAAAAAGTTTTCAAAGGTAACATGATCAGATAAAGGTACATGTGGAGGACAGGAAAAATCAAAACCATCATATTTAATGAAACTTTGGACAAATACTCAGCCTGTCCCAAACTCCTCAAGCCCATTACCTACTCTGGCCTTACTTACATTCTCTTTCTCCTAATGAAGTCCTTGTTTCAAGCAAGAGGATAATGCTTGTTCCAGCAACTGTAAACATTAAAATCCTATTCAGTCAGAGAAGAAATAACTGGAAAAAAACCCTTTTATTCTCTACTTACATCTCTTCTTTACCAAAGTATTATTATTCTCTATAAAATGTAACTATGTGATGCATAAAATATTTGGCCTTCTTGTGCATGAAGGAGTATGATTTTAAAACGCTGCTGGGTAAATTCTTAAAGATTAAAGAGGCATTCAAAAATTCCTGTAATTTTGAGTGGGGAAAAAAATTGAAGAAGTAAGTAGGCCTGCAGTGCAGTCTCTGGGTCATGAATAATCTTCTCTAAAGTATCTACAGTTAAATAAGGAATGTCTCTCACTGACAGCATAAGGGCAATTTATTTCACATACTGCTGGACACTGGGGGGAAATCTCTTAAAAACAGATATTCAGGTCTACTTATATTTTATTAAAGGCTTAAATAATAATTTCAAAAATTTATGTTCCATGTTTTATGATGAAAAACACACTTATATTTTACAAATCTTAGAATATCTCCATAAAATTAAAATTTTATATAAATTAGAAATCAACATAGGATGAATGTTTAAAATATATATAAAATAATTTACAAAGTACTTAATGTGTTAATATAATTCTTGTATTATTAATTCTTGTATTATTAATTATCTTCAGAGAAAGATAATTATCATATGATCTCACTGATATGTGGAATCATATCAGATATGATAAAACAGGGGATCATAGGTGTTGGTAAAAATACAAACAGAAAGCAGAGAAGCAGACAAACCACAAGAGACTCCTAATCACAGAAAACAAACTGAGAGTTGCTGGAGGGGTTGGGGGTAGAGAAACGGGGTAACTAGGTGATAGACATTAAGGAGAGCACAGGATGTAATGAGCACTGGGTATTATATAAGACTGATGAATCACTGAACTCTACCTGTGAAACTAATAATACAATGTACATTACTAATTGAATTTAAATTTAAAAATTAAAAAAAATAAAATTCAGTATTTCTTTTTTTTTTTTTTAAGATTTTATTTATTTATTTGACAGACAGGCAAGCAGAGAGAGGGAGAGGAGGAAGCAGGCTCCCTGCAGAGCAGAGAGCCCAATGCGGGACTGGATCCCAGGACCCTGAGATCATGACCTGAGCCCAAGGCAGCCCCACTGAGCCATCCAGGTGCCCCAAATTCAGTATTTCTTTAAAGGAGATACAGGTAAAATATTGAAATTTTGTTAATCAAATATATTATAGTCAAAGCATTTCAAATTGGCCAAAGCTCATTAGGGGAAAAAAAATGAACATACCTAATTATTTCCTGCCTATTTTTTAAGAAGAAAAAAAAAACTTACTAGGGTAAAGAATGCATATAAAAACATATAAGACCCATCTATATCCTGCCTCCAAGAGACTCATTTTAGACCTCAAGACGCCAGCAGATGGAAATTGAGGGGAAAGAGTACCATCCATCCTGTGAACGGACATCAAAAGACAGTGTAGCCATACTTATATCAGACAAACTAGATTTTACACCAAAGTCTGTAATAAGAGATGAAGGGCATGATAGCATAATAAAGAGGTCTATCCATTAAGAAGACCTAACAATTGTAAATATTTATGTCCCCAAAATGGGAGCATTCAAATATATAAATCAATTAATAACAAACATAAAGAAACTCATAGATAATAATACAATAATGATAGGGGACTTTACCATCCCACTCACAGCAATGGACAGACCATTTAGGCAGAAGATCAATAAGGAAACAAGGGTTTTGAATGACACATTGGACCACATCTTCACAGGTATATTCAGAACATTCCATCCTAGAACAGCAGAACACATATTCTTTTCATGTCGACATGGGACATTCCCCAGAATAGATCACATACTGGGTCACCAATCAGACTTCAACAAGTACAAAAAGACTGAGATCATACCATGCATATTTTCAGACTACAATGCTATGGAGCTCAAAGCCAACCACAAGAAAAAATTTGGAAAGTCCACAAATAAATGGAGATTAAAGAACATTCTATTACAGAATGAATGGTTAACCAGGAAATTAAAGAAGAAATGAAAAATATACATGGGAGCAAGGGAAAATGAAAACATGACAAAATATACATGGGAGCAAAGGAAATGAAAACATGAAACCTTTGGGATTGCAGCAAAAGCAGTCCTAAGAGGGAAATATATAACAATACCGGCCTTCCTCAAGAAACAAGGAAAGTCCCATATACACAACCCAACCTTACACCTAAAGGAGTGAGAAAAGAAGCAGCAAATAAAGCCTAAAACCAGCAGAAGAAGGGAATAATAAAGATTAGAGCAGAAATAAATAATATAGAAACAAACAAAAAAACACTAGAAAAGATCAATGGAACTAAGAGCTGGTTCTTTGAAAGAATTAATAAAATCGATAAACCTCTAGCCAGACGTAATTAAAAATAAAAGAGAGACTGGGACGCCTGTATGGCTCAGTTGGTTAAGTGTCTACCTTGGGCTCAGGTCATGATCCCAGGGTCCTGGGATCGAGTCCCACATCAAGCTCTCAACTCAGGCTGCTTCTCCCTCTGCCTGCTGTTCTCTCTGCTTGTGCTCACTCTCTCTTTCTCTCTATCTAACAAATAAATAGAATTTTTTTAAAAAATAAAAAAATAAAAGAGGGTGGACTCCAATAAATAAAAGCATGAATAAAAGAGGAGAGAACACAACCAACACCACAAAAATACAAACAATCTTAGGAGAATATTATGAAAAATTACATGCCAACAACTGGGCATCTGGAGAAATGGACAAGTTCCTAGAAACATATGAACTACCAAAAATTGAAAAAGGAAGAAATAGAAAATTTAAACAGACCTATAAGCAGTAAAGAAGTAATCAAAAATCTCCCAACAAACAAAAGTCTAGGGCCTGATGCTTCCCAGGGGAATTCTACCAGTTACATGAAGAAGAGTTAATACCTATTCTTCTCATAACATTCCAAAAAAATAGAAATGAAAGGAAAACTTCCAAATTCATTGCACAAAGCCAGCATTACCTTGATTCCAAAATTGGAATCAAAGTCAAAGTGCAAAGACTGCACTAAAAAGAATTACAGATCAATATCCCTGATGAACATGGATATAAAAATTCTCAACAAGATACCAGCAAATCAAACCCAACAATACATTAAACTAATCATTCACCAGGATCAAGTGGGATTTATTCCTGGGTTGCAGGTGTGGTTCAACATTCTCGAATCAATGTGATACACCACACTAATAAAATAAAGGATAAGAACCATATGTTCCTTTCAATAGATGCAGAAAAAAACACCAGACAAAATACAGCATCCATTCTTGGTAAAAACCCTCAACAAAATAGGGAGAGATGAACATACCTCAACATCACAAAGGCCACATATAAATGACCCACAGCAAATATCATCCTCAATGGGGAAAACCTTAAAGTCTTTCCCCTATGGGCAGGAATAAAACAAAGATATCCACACTTACGATTACTATTTAACATAGTCTGGAAGTCTTCGACAAACAAGAAAGACTATCCAATGGAAAAAAGACAGTCTCTTCCACAAATGGTGTTGGGAAAATTGGACAGCCACATGCAGAAGAATGAAACTGGATGACTTCCTTACACTATAAACAAAAATAAATTCAAAATGGATGAAAGACCGAAATGTGAGAAAGAATCCATCAAAATCCTAGAGAACACAAGCAGCAACCCATTTGACCTTGGCCATAGCAACTGCTTAATAGACACATTGCCAAAAGTAAGGGAAAGAAAAGCAAAAATGAACTATTTGGATTTTCTTTTTCAGTGTTCCAAAATTCATTGTTTATGTACCACACCCAATGTTCCAATGCAACAAATCCTCAGTTTGTTTCTTGAGTCCACAGTCTCTCATGGTCTGTCTCCCCCTCTAATTTCCCCCAACTCACTTTCTCCATCTCCTAATGTCCTCTGTGTTATTCCTTATGCTCCACAACTAAGTGAAACCATATGATAGGTGACTCTCTCTGTTTCACTTATTTCACTCAGCATAATTTCTTCCAGTCCCATCCATGTTGATACAAAAGTTGGGTATTCATGCTTTCTGATGGGGGCATAATACTCCATTGTATATATGAAAATATCTTCTTTATTCATTTGTCTGTTGAAGGGCATCTTGGTTCTTTCCATAGTATGGCGACTGTGGCCATTGCTGCTATGAACATTTGAGTACAGATGGCCCTTCTTTTCACTATATCTGTATCTTTGGAGTAAACACCCAGTAGTGCAATTGCAGGGTCATAGGGTAGCTCTATTTTTAATTTCTTAAGGAATCTCCACACTGTTTTCCAAAGTGGCTACATCAACTTGCATTCCCACCAACAGTGTAAGAGGGTTCCCCTTCTCCACATCCTCTCCAACACTTGTTGTTTACTGTCTTGTTGATTTTGGCCATTCTAACTGGTGTAAGGTGGCATCTCAATGTGGTTTTTATTTGAATCTCCCTGATGGCTAATGATGATGAACATTTTGGATTTGATCAAGATTAAAAGCTTCTGCACAGTGAAGGAAACAGTCAACAAAACTAAAAGGTAGCCTATGGAAATGGAGAAGATATTTACAAATGACATGTCTGAAAGGGTTAGAATATAAAATCTATAAAGAATGTATCAAACTCAAGACCCAAGAAACAAATAATCCACTAAGAAATGGGCAGAAGACATGAACAGACATTTTTCCAAAGAAGGCATCCAGATGGCCAACAGAAATGTGAAAAGATGCCCAACATCACTCATCATCAGGAAAATGCAAATAAAAACCATAATGAGATACCATCTCATACCTGTCAGAATGGCTAAAATTAACAGCACAGAAACAACAAGTGTTGGCAAGGATATGGAGAAAGGGCAACACTCTTAAACTGTTGGTCGGAATGCAAACTGGTACAGCTACTCTGTAAAAGAGTATGGAGGTTCCTCAGAAAGTTAAAGATAAAACTAAAACAATCCTGCAACTGTACTGTTAGGTATTTACTCAAGGGTTACAAAAACACTGATTGGAAGGGGCATGTGCACTCTGATGTTTATAGCACCATTGTCAACAATAGCTGAAATATGGAAAGAGCCCAGACACCCATTGATAGACAAATGGATGAAGATAATGTGGTGTATATATACATCCATCAAAAGGAATGAAATTTTGCCATTTACAATGGCTTGGGCATTAAAGAGGGCACTCATGATGAGCACTGGGTGTTGTACGTAAGTGATGAATCACTGAATTCTACTCCTGAAACCAATATTGTACTGTTACATTAGCTAACTAAATTATAAAAGAAAGAAGAAATTAAGAAGGATTTTCTGACATTGTATGGCAATATTTAAGCACTAAAAAGGCAATTACCAAGGTCTTGCTTTTAGGAATTGAAGTCATTCTTTTCAGCCTCTCTCAAACTTTATGTGAAGATTTTTATTTTATTTGACAGAGAGATAGAGACAGGGGACAAGTAGGGTAGCAGCAGGCAGAGGGAGAGAGAGAAGCAGGCTCTCCGCTGAGCAAAGAGCCTAATGTGGGGCTCCATCCCAGGACCCTGGGATCATGACCTGAGCCGAAGCTACCTGCTTAACCGACTGAGCCACCCAGGTGCCCTGAGAATTTTTATTTTTAAAAGAAAAAGCTCAATGATAATCTTTAAGTAAATAAAGAGAACATATATATTAAATATGAGGCATCATTTCTCAAAAAACATTTATTATTAATGAAACTGAAAGATTTGAGATGTGAACAGATATAGAGCAAATTACCACTGGGAACTATGCGCCTGACTGCAGTGTGTTTACATCCTTTCCTTCTGAAACAACCCAGTAACCACACCAAGGTCAGCTCTCTCCTCACCTACTCCCATCATGCCCATCCTGGTCAAGATACTTATCTGGATCCTTTCTACTCAGTGTCAGGGAGCACCTTCAACCACTCTACTTATTCTGATTACTCCAAACTCTCCATTCCTGACTTGACCCAATCTTCCTATTTCTAGTGGCTGACTCAGATTTGATCTGTCTCCTGCCTGAATCCAGTAACTAAGTTTTGAAGAGGTCCCAAGCATCTGATCTCCCTGTTATGACCTCATTGCATTTCTGCCACATTACTTGGAGTTAAACAATGTCACTGGGTCCAAGTGACCTTAGTAAAATGAGAGTATCCTGAGTTGTTAACAAAATCACCATAGTTGACATACAACCAGAATGTATGTTTATCTGTCAATTCTTTAAAAATTTTCACACATACTCTTTAGCTTCTGACATGAATGAGATACATTTAGTGTTATCCAACAATGACCTAGAGACAAGATTCAGCATGTTTTATCACTAATTCTACTTGCTAAATACTTCTCTGGCTCTCCGCTTTCTGGTCACATGGTTAAGATTTCATGTCCCAGCAACTGTTAAGTTAGACATGGCCATGGGATCCTTCTTTGGCCAATAAAATGTCAGCAGAAATGTCAATCTAGGCAGTAGCTGAAGCAACCAGTGCTAGATTCAGGACTCTCTCCCTCTGCTAGATGAGTATGAAACCATGGGTTAAGAATACCCATCAGCCAGGGTAACAGGTGGAAGGAGTCCCCTTCTGACCCTTAGATACAGAGCATAAAAAATAACTTTTCATGAATTAAACTACTAAGATTTTTTTATGCAGTTTAATACTGCAGCATTATCTAGCTCTTTTGACTAACATAGCCACTAAGGAAAGTCTAAATGAACTAGTCACATGGAAGTACTCAACAGTAGGTTTAACCTAATCAAAACCTGGAGAATACTTTCAACATGAATCAAGGAAGCCAAGTTCAAAGCTGCCATATATTTAATTTTATAAAGAAAAAATAAAGGCATTTTCTCCTTCTTTTGTCTGAAAGAAATTATATCCTTTTTTTTTTTTTTTAAAGATTTTATTTATTTGTCAGAAAGAGCAAGAGCACAAGCAGGGGAAGCAGCAGGCAGAGAGAGAAGCAGACTCTCTGCTGCACTGGGACTGTGAGGAGTAACTGATCGTATACTTTTTAGTTAGTTGGGATTGGGAGTAAGTAAGTCTAAGGAATCTGCATACATTGAAAGTGAGGTTTACAGGACCTCTCCCTATGCCCCCCAACTTGTGTGCACTCTCTCTAAAATGAGTAAATAAATATTGTTTTTTAAAAATCCATTGGCTGAATTTTGGTTCATTATTCTAACTATAAGATCAGGATTCAAAAATAACACTAAGTTTCTTGAGAATTTCCTGCTGAAATACATATAATAGATAAATGTCCTGAATCTCATTAGAGAAACATAAGTAAAGAACTAGTACACTATACTCTTGACTATTTACAGAGATCCCATTTTCTTTTTTTTAATATTTTATTTATTTATTTGACAGACAGAGATCACAAGTAGGCAGAGAGGCAGGCAGAGAGAGAGAGGAGGAGGAAGGCTCCCCACTGAGCAGAGAGCCCAATGCAGGGCTCGATCCCAGGACCCTGAGACCATGACCTGAGCTGAAGGCAGAGGCTTTAACCCACTGAGCCACCCAGGCGCCCCACAGAGATCCCATTTTCTATTACATGATCCTAATGCAGTTTAAATGAATGCACTCCTAAGCCAAGGAAGAAATTAATAGTAAAACTTATCATTTTAGGAGTCAAGATGGCAGAGGTGTAGCAGACTAAGATGACATCAGGTTGCAGGAGTTCACTTAGATAGTTACAAACCATTCCAAACACCTACAGATCCAATAGGAAGTTGAAAAGAAGAGCAGCAATTCTAGAAACAGAAAATCAACCACTTTCTGAAATGTAGGACGTGCAGAGAAGTGAATCTGAAGCGACGGGAAAATAGACGGCCAGGGGGTGGGAGGGGAAGCACAGCTCCTGGCAAGGGGTGGAGCAACAGAGCACAAAATTCAAACTTTTAAAATTCTGCTCCACTGAGGGACATTGGTCCAGAGGCTAAGCAGGGTTGGAGCCCTCATGGAGACAGTGTGATCTCAGGTCTCACAGAGTCACTGAAGGATTGGAGGTATCTGAGCATAGCAGAGCTCGTGGGTAATAGAGCGGGAAAGACAGAGCCAAGGAGTGACCTCTCAGTTCAGGAATACCTTAAACTGTGATCCGTGGCACAATCACAGCCCTGCTCTTTGAGTAGGGACCCCACAAGTGGTAGATCAGGGAGAGCCACAGGAAAAGCAGAGCGGCAGGAATCTGCTGGGTTTGGAGACTCCAAACGGGGCTGTGTACCAGAGAAAGAAACGCTGGGTCACAGGCTAGGGGGGCTCAGAGCCCAGATGGAGAGATGAGAGGGATTGAACACTTTTCTCCCAGGCACACTGAGGAGTGGGTCCCCAAGCTCTCAGCTCCTCTGGGCCAGAGATTGGGAGGCCGTCATTTTCATTCCCATCCTCTAGAGCTCTACAGAAAGCATTTATGGAACAAAAGCACTGGAGAGCAAACTCAAGCAGGTTACTTAGCCTGGCCCATGGCAATGGCAGGGCAATTCTGCTTTAAG
Organism: Mustela nigripes; assembly: GCF_022355385.1. Taxonomy (NCBI): domain Eukaryota; kingdom Metazoa; phylum Chordata; class Mammalia; order Carnivora; family Mustelidae; genus Mustela; species Mustela nigripes. Next base: position 120,766,200 of record NC_081560.1, on the reverse strand, counting down.
CAAAGACATTTGAGAATCACTACAACAGGCCTCTCCCAAAGAAGATCAGCAAGAACATCCAGCTAAGACCGAGCTCACTGAAAAAGAACATTGGAATTCCAAAGGAGGGAAAAGCAAAGCATGGAATCCATGGCTTTCTCCCCATGATTCTTTAATCTTGCAAAGTTATTTAAATTTTTTAAATTTAATTTTAATTTGGGACGCCTGGATGGCTCAGTTGGTTAAGCAGCTGCCTTCAGCTCAGCTCATGATCCCAGCGTCCTGGGATTGAGTCCCACATCAGGCTCCTTGCTCTGCAGGGACCCTGCTTCTCAATTTTCCACTCTGTCTGCCTGTGCACTCTCTCTCTCTCTCTGTCTCTGACAAATAAATAAATAAAATCTTTTTTTAAAAAATTAATTTTAATTTAAATTTTTCTTATTCTAATATTTTTTTAACTTTTCCTCTTTCCTCATTTAACGTTTTTACTAATTTAACTTTACACCTTCCTAAAAAAAATCTTTTTAAACATTCATTATTATAGTCATATTTTCTCCTTCATTATATCTAACTTTATTTTTTGTATACATATAGGGTTTTTTTCTTCTAAAAAATTATGGGATACAACTTCTTCTAGTAGATCAAAATATACCCTAAATCTAGCACAGGGCTTTGTTCTAGTCCCTAGCCTGAGAAAATTCTCTCCACTTTCTTTTTCTTTCCTTTCCCAACCAACTTATCTTATCAATTCCTTTTTAAGAATTTTTTGTTAAATTTTCATCTTCATAGTCATATTCCATCCCTTCATCACATTTAACCTTATTTTTGTATATATAGAAGTTTTTCATTCCTTAAAATTTGGGAAGGTAATTTCTTCTAGGAGACCAAAATACACCCCAAATTAAGTGGGTGGCTCTGTTCTAGTCACCAATCTAACATATATATATTTTTTTCATTTTTAAAAGAATTTGTTTAAAAAACTTCTTTTTAACCCCTTTCTTCTCCTCCCAATTTGGTGTCTTTTCTGATTTGGTTAGCATACATTTTTCTGGGGTCTTTGCCACCCTCTTTTAGTATTTTATTATCTCACTCATATATTCTTATCTGGATAAAATGACAAGGAGAAAAACCTCACCACAAAAAAAGGAACAATAGGCAGTACCAAAGGCTATGGACCTCATTGATATGGACATTGGTAATATGTCAGATCTAGAATTCAGAATGACGATTCTCAAGGTGCTAGCTGGGCTCAAAAAAGGCATGGAAGATATTAGAGAAATGCTGTCTGGAGAAATAAAAGCCCTTTCTGGAGAAATAAAAGAACTAATATCTAACCAAGCTGAAATTTAAAAAGCTATTAATGAGGTAGAATAAAAAAATGGAGGCTCTTACTTCTAGGATAAATGAGGCAGAAGAGAGAATTAGCGATACAGAAAAGCAAATCACAGAGAATAAAGAAGCTGAGCAAAAGAGAGACAAATAACTCTTGGACCACGAGGGGAAAATTCGAGACATAAGTGAAACCATAAGATGAAACAATATAAGAATAATTGGGATTCTAGAAGAAGAAGAAAGAGAAAAGGGGGCAGAAGGTATACTGGAGTGAATTATTGTAGAGAATTCCCCAAATATGGCAAAGGGAATAAGCATCAAAATCCAGGAGGCGCAGAGAACCCACCTCAAAATCAATAAGAATAGGTCCACACCCTGTCATCTAATAGTAAAACTTACAATTCTTAGTGACAAAGAGAAAATCCTAAAAGTAGCTGGGAAAAGAAGTCTGTAATATACAATGGTAAAAATATTAGCTGGGCAGCAGACTTATCCACAGAGACCTGGCAGGCCAGAAAGAACTGGCATGATATATTCAGAGCACTAAATGAGGAAAACGTGCAGCCAAAAATACTATATCCAGCTAGGCTATCATTGAAAGTAGAAGGAGAGATAAAAAGCTTCCAGGACAAACAAAAAGAATTTGTAAACAACAAATCAGCCCTATAAGAAATACGGAAAGGGGTCCTCTAAGCAAAGAGAGAGCCTAAAAGTAGTACACCAGAAAGGAATAGAGACAATATACAGTAACAGTCATCTTATAGGCAATACAATGGCACTAAATGCATATCTTTCAATAGTTACCCTGAATGTAAATGAGCCAAATGCCCCAATCAAAAGACAAGGGGAATCAAAATGGATAAAAAAACACAAAACCAATCAATATGTGGTCTATAAGAAACTCATTTTAGACCCAAAGACACCTCCAGATTTAAAGTAATGGGGTGGTAGGGCACCTGGTTGGCTCATTGCATTAAGCCTCTGCCTTCAGCTCAGGTCATGGTCTAGGGGTCCTAGGGTCAAGCCCCACATCGGGCTCTCTGCTTAGTGGAGAGCCTGCTTCCAACACTCTCTCTGTCTACTTGTGATCTCTCTCTCTCTCTGTCAAATAAATAAAATTTAAAATGATTATTATAAAGTGAAGGGGTTGAAAAAAATTTACCATGCTATTGGACATCAAAAGAAAGTTGGGATAACAAACCTCATATCAGAAAACAAAAGAACAGTAGAACAAATCAATGAAAGTAGGAGCATGTTTCTTTGAAAGAATTAATAAGATTGATAAATCCCTGGCTGGACTTATCAAAAAGAATAGAGAAAGGACCCAAATAAATAAAATCATGAATGAAAGAGGAGAGATCACAACCAACATCAAAGAAATACAATTATAAAATATTATGAGCAACTAAATGCCAGCATATTTGAATCTGGAAGAAATGGATGCATTCCTAGAGACATATAAACTATCAAAACTGAACCACGGAGAAACAGAAAACCTGAACAGACACATAACCAGTAAGGAGATTGAAGCAGTCATCAAAAACCTTCCAACAAACAAGAGCCCAGGGCCAGATGGCTTCCCAGGGAAACTCTACCAAATATTTAAAGAAGAATTAATACCTATTCTCCTAAAACTTTTCCAAAAAATAGAAATGGAAGGAAAACTTCCAAACTCATTTTCTGAGGCCAGCATTACCTTGATCCCAAAACCAGACAAAGACCTCATCAAAAAGGAGAATTACAGACCCATATCGTTGATGAACACAATGCAAAAATTCTCACCAAAATACTAGTCAACAGGATCCAACAGTATCTTAAAAGGATTATTCACCACGACCAAGTGGGGTTTATTCCTGGGCTACAATGTTGGTTCAACATGTGCAAATCAATCGATGTGATACAATACATTAATAAAAGAAAGAACAAGAACCACATGATAGATGGTAAAAAGACCTCAATAGATGGTAAAAAAGCATTTGACAAAGTACAACATCCTTTCTTGATCAAAACTCTTCACAGTGTAGTATGGATAGAGGGTACATACTTCAATATCATCAAAGCCATCTATGAAAAACCCACCACAAATATCATTCTCAATGGAGAAAAACTGAGAGCTTTTCTGCTAAAGTCAGGAACACAGCAGGAATGTCCATTATCACCACTGCTATTCAACAGGGTACTAGAAGTCCTAGTCTCAGCAATCAGACAACAAAAAGAAATTAAAAGCGTCCAAATCAGCAAAGAAGAAGTCAAACTACCACTCTTTGTAGATGATATGGTACTTTATGTGGAAAACCCTAAAGACTGCTCTCCAAATCTGCTAGAACTTATACAGGAATTCATTAAAGTGCCAGGATATAAAATTAATGCAGAGAAATCAGTTGCATTTCTTTACATCAACAACAAGACAGAAGAAAGAGAAATGAAAGAGTCAATCCCATTGACAACTGCACCCAAAACCATAAGATACTTAAAAATAAACCTAACCAGGGACACCTGGGTGGCTCAGTGGGTTAAAGCTTCTGCCTTCGGCTCAGGTCATGATCCCAGGGTCCTGGGATCAGGCCCCGCATCGGGCTGTCTGCTCCGCGGAGAGCCTGCTTCCTCCTCTCTCTCTCTCTGCCTGCCTCTCTGCCTACTTGTGATCTCTGTCAGTCAAATAAATAAAAATAATAATAAAAATAAATAAATAGATAAATAAACCTAACCAAAGAGACAAAGAATCTATACTCAGAAAACTATAAGTACTCATGAAAGAAATTGAGGAAGACACAAAGAAATGGAAAAATGTTCCATGCTCATGGATTGGAAGAACAAATATTGTGAAAATGTCTATGCTACCTAAAGCAATATACACGTTTAAAGCAATATACACGTTTAATGCAATCCCACCAAAATACCAAAATACTCTGTTCATCTACAACAGGCTGTAATCAATCTGGTACGCCAGTGTAATCTTCCCTGCAGCGTTCACCATGGTGCTGGGTGCTAACCCACTATTCTCCATGCTCCCTGCTGCTCTCCCCTTCAGACCAGCATCATCTCTCACCCTGATTAATACTGGAGTCTCCAACCTGGCTTCTGTGCAACATAAACATGCCTGTGTTCATCCTGCCTGACCATCTATCACTGCAAACATCTCTGGCATTCCCTGAAAAGATGGTCTCTGAGCTTTGTTCACACATCCCAAAGGGATTTCAGTGCCACACATTCGGTTCTCCACAAACTAAACTTGTTTCCAAAATTCCATGATATCTGCCTCCCTGTACTTTTGTGCGCTCACTATTGTTCTGCTTGGTCGCACTACCCAGGTCAAAGTTCCCTTCAGCACTTTGTATCTGTGAGAACCCTGCTTCCTCACATCCTCTCCATGTTTTGGTTCTTAATATCACCCCCACAGCCTGGTTTTTGGACTCATTCACAATCCTTCCTCCTCCTGTAAACACATTCTGCTTGCCAGTATCTTAATTAGCAAATCACAGTGATGAGACGATTTCTGAAATGGCCTTGTGGGAAGCTTTGGGAAACCCTCCACACTGACATTCATAACTGGTGAAAAGTGTGAAAACAATGCATGCAGGTACTTAGAGTCTCTGTAAATGCAACAAATGAAGATATATTTATTCCAGAAAATCCACTAAATCTTAGTCAGAATGGCAAAGTCCTTGGCATTTAATCTATAATCCATTCCCTCCCATGCTCTACAGCTTGGCGTAATGGAAACTCTACCCCAGAAGGCCCGGCCCGGAAGACAGGCTCCCTCTGTCTCCAGCTCCCAGTCTAGGGCTGTGATTCCTCCACCAGAGGGGCAGACACCCCACTCTCTGTTGCAAGAGCTCTACTCCAGGCAAGAGCAGCTGAGAGGACTGGGGCTCTGTTCTGCCCACCCCCGACCCTGACCCAGCCCCACCCCTAGGACAGAAGAACAGCACGTGTGACAGACCAAGAACACCAGAGCTCCTATGGCCCCTGCCCTGCACAATGCCTGGGAAGCTAAGGCGTGGTATCTAAGAGAATGCAGTGATTGTCCTTCTGGCATTTCCTTGAAGGTTCATGACTATTATTATTACTGTGGAATGAGTTAACTGAACCTGTTGATCCAAACTCATTTAACAGTTAAAATTAACAAAATAAAACACTCTTTTGTGCTTCAAATGCCTCTTAAATATTGCTTTCCACTTTCCTAGTTTATATATACTTTTTAACCTAACCAAGTAAACTTTTCCTCTGTCTCTGCCATATTGTCATGTATATTTCATCAACCTTAGTCATGTCTCTCATCTCCCTTCTGCTGTCCGTCCCCAGTGCAGATGCTCACCATCTCTTACCAAGACATAAAATAAATCCCTCACTTCAGTTTCTGCTATAGGAGATTACAAATAGCTCTACCAAATTCATCTTCCTAAGAAACAACCTTCCTACTAAGAAATGTCCAAAGATTTTTCATAGCCTACAGAATAAAATTCCTACCCTCACATTCTTGCTCCCCATCACCCTGTCTAAACTTTCTTCTCTATTCTAATTCCCCACCACTTCCTGAATGATATCCTACGAATGAAAGAAGAACCACTTCAGGAAATGATGACTAAGAAATCACACCTAAATGAATTACTAAAGTTTTTTCTTAAAGCCCAAAAGGAAAGGGTTAAATGCCTAAACAATTTAATAAGAATGTCAACTGATCAAATTATTATTTATCCCATTTATTGAAATTTTGTTTAAGAAAGTGCTAAAGAGAAAAATGCTTTTGTCTGTTTTTCTTTAATTCAACTCTGGTTACTAGAAGCTCTTATTATAGTATCAAAGATATATAACAACATAATCTTTAAAAGGCTTCTTGTATAGCAGTATTTTATAAAGCCTTTTTGTCATGATACATTTTGTAACTGACTGGAAGTTTGTTTTGGGGAGCAGAGAGGATAATTGCAAAATGGCTTAAAACACTTTAAACACCAAGACGTTTAAGTCTGAAATATTTAAGGGGAGAAAATTATAGTTTACAAGTATATTAAAAATATTCTGAGGGGCACCTGGGTGGCTCAATGGGTTAAAGCCTCTGCCTTCAGCTCAGGTCATGATCTCAGGGTCCTGAGATTGAGCCCCGCACTGGGCTCTCTGCTCAGTGGGGAGCCTGCTTCCTCCTCTCTCTCTGCCTGCCTCTCTGCCTACTTGTGATCTCTGTTTGTCAAATAAATAAATAAAATCTTTAAAAATATATTCTGAGTCATAAAAGATTACCACAACTGGATAGGTCATTTTTATACTGAGGACCATATCTTAAAGGTGTAAAGAAGAAAAAAAAAATCACAATTTAGCTCAACCAACTTGTCTGAACTAAATATCCATCACCTCATTATTTTAATAACTAGGTAAAAAATTGAGTCATAGTATACAATTATGAATAATTACAACACAAATGAAGTTATAATAAACTTAGTTTAACTTAGTTTTGAGCTCATTCAAATTGATTTACATTATTTCTTCTTCTTTAACATGAAAAGGGTTGGCCACAAAAATTTCAGCAGTCCCTTAAATTGTTTATCATTCAGAGTAGTTGTAGGATCAAATAAAATCATCATCATAATAATAGCATTATGAATAACATATAGTGAGTCCTCAAAATATACCAAAATCTATGCTAAATGCTGTCCATGCACTATCTTGTTGAATCTTTCCAATAAACTAATGACGTAGATGTTTTTACTTCTACTCATGATGTGAAGGCAAAGACAAAGCACCCAAGATTTAGGGAACTTTCTAATGAGAAACTCAGGGTCCTGAACAATAGACTACACTTCCACATGAAAGTGCCAAACTTGGAAAATCCTTATAAATCATATGGGAACATTCCTCAGGGGCTTGCACAGGTGCTCTCTCTGATGGTCCATGGGAGGGGTAAGGTCATATTTTATGCTCAACAAGGAACTATGTGGTGACACGGAAGGTGGATGGGGAGGAAAACATGGGTTTGGACTCTGGCTCTGCCACTTTTCAACCACATGGCCTTTTACGAGTCCCCTAGCCTCCCTGAGTCAGGTTTCATCGACCAAGAAATGAGAACAATAACACATATTGCATTAGTTTGCTCAGGCTGCCATAAGACAGGATGATGCCTTAAACAACAAAAACCTATTTTCTCACCATCTGGAATCTGAAGTCCACAATTAAGGAGGCAGCAGGTTTGGGGAGGCTGGGCTCCTTGGCTGGCAGGTGGCTGCCTTCCTGTGTCCTCACACAGTCATCCATTGGCCTGTGTTGTAGGTGAGCTAATCCATTCTTCTTACAATGACACCTGTCCTATCAGATTAGGGCCCACCCATATGACTGCGCTTCTCTTTATGTAGCTAGGTGGGGGCTCTATGAAGCCCTATCTCCAAATACAGTCTCATTCTGAAGGTGAGGGTAAGGACTTCAACTAAATTGGCGGTGAGGTGGGAGAAGGCAGATACAATTCAGCCAATTAGATCTACCTTCTAGACTTTCAGTAAAATTTAAACAATGTAAATCCCTTGTGTGGAATTAGGAAGCCTATATGTTCTAACATCTCTATTACACATCAGTAAAGCCAGGATAATTGGGCTCCTACTACCTTTTCCTAGCTGTATAAATTAGTAAAAATATACATATTTTCAAACATTGATATAATAAGAAAAGGTTAACACAGGAACAGGTTTTGATTCTTACAAAGATCAAAGGTGAGCACTGTTCAATTCAACGACTTAAGGCTAGATTTCACTTTGTTAAAGGACATCTAAGGAAATAAACAGAGAATAAATATCCTCACTAATAATAAATAAATCCTACATGCACTTTAAATCCCATCCCGTGAGCTCAGTGGGATTGCACAAACGTTCTCAACCAAGCTCATTCACTTTGCGGTTGAGAAGGGAGCCCGCGGCCAGGGAAGTGACTGATCCCAAGTCACACAGACAGTTCCCCGCAGAGCAGGGCTGACTCATACCTCACCCTTCCTCCCCTATCCCATGCCATCGCCTGGGGTTTTCCCAGGATCGTGGGCTTGACAGTTTTCCAGCGATTACTTTAGAAACAACACTTACGTCATGTCTGTAGAGTTTCACAAGGAGCTGCCTTCCTCATTGGCCCCTCATTTCAACCTAAGTCCAATTTAGGCTAAAACAGTTTTGAAAAATCTGTGACCTCATCTTGCAAAATACTTCGTAAGCCCTCATCAGTGCCTGCAGACAAAAATCTCACCACTCAAGTAATACACATTTCCCTAGCTAAAACACATAATAAAATATGCATTAACATTACAACCAAGACTCATTCTAGCTCAAATGATGTAGCACATGTGCATACTTCCTTTCCTACCACTATGCATCTCTCACCATCACCTGATCAAACAGCAGGTGTCAAATAAGTTCTCAAAATGCTTCCATGTTACTGGCACATCTGCCTTAACAGTATTAAGCAAAGTGAAGAACTCAATTACAATTCTCTGGTGAGTCCTTGGGCTACTGTCCGCTAAGGAAAACCCCTTCAAAGAGCCATGCATTGTAAGAAGTTTCTTCCCAAGTTCTTCCAGTGAGGAACTAGCCCAGAAGTAAATTATCCTTCAGGAGAAGCCATGATATGACCCCATCCCACTCGTTGCCTTACACACACGGGAACATAAGCATGAAATTTTGCTCCAATCTGACTTGAAGAAAGCAGGAACAATGGGGAGAGCACACACTTTGGACTCAAAGGAACAGCATTCAAGTAGAGATAACATCATTTCCTAGTTGTGTGACCAGATTGGTAAAAACGGGGGTAACAGGATTGTTGGTTTGTCACACATGTAAAATAAGGTAATGTGTAAAATACATGTAAGCCTAGTGCTTGACATGGAATAGGCTTTTTTTTTCCCCCCATGGAAGTTAATTATTGACAGAACACTGAGGACAAAACTACAGATGAAGATGATTCATTGCTTTTCAGACAGACTGCACCGCATGGTGGTCCAGAGAGAATTTTTATCACTGAATTTAGAAAAACAATGACTCAAGCCCCCACCTGGAGTCTCTCTCTCTCTCTCTTTTTTTTAATAGGCTATCTTAAAAATCTTAAAGAGGGGACAGAACACAATTCATCTATTCACTCTTGGAAGTGGAGCGCCAAGGAGGTTTCAAGGAAGTTCAAGATGATTCCCTGGAGGAAGAACACGTTTGGCTTAAAGCACTAAGTAAGGGACAGGGACCCAGGGGTGTGTGAGACAAGGACAGGAATGCAATCTGCTCCCAGGGCAGGCAGTAAGGGGGGCTGCCCATGACAGATGGTGGAAAACATTGTTTCTATTCCCACTTCCCTATTTTAGGCTTTGTCAGCCAGAGGTTGGGAGGGCAAGGCATTGATACTGTCAATGATAAGGCATGCACTTTCCCCACACCTTCTCCCACTCAGCGCACTGGCTTCTGGGGACCTTTGGGGGTCGAAAACTCTAACAATAGGAAAATGAACCTTACTATGTCACCAAAACTTTGGGTGAACTACTTAACATTTTAGAACCTCAGTTTTTCCCAGCAGTGAAAAGAGGCATGTAAAATGACTCACTGGACAAGGTGTGTGCTGACTAAATGCTTAACATTAGCATGATCACTACTCGCACAGAGCATTTTTGTGAGGATTATGTTAAAACCATCTTAAAAGTACTTAACAAAACCTGACACATTGTGGGTAAAATTAACTATTTCACTTTGTATCATAACTGGGTTATTCAGTCTCACGAGCTGCTTACTGGAAGCAGGGCTGCTTGCTGAGTTAACAGGTTAACAGCAGTATAAATCTAAGTCATAGGACAAACTCTGGAGTGCAGCCACAGGAACAGGGACAAGCAAAACCACCCTGGGAACACCGCGACCTCTCTGCCAGTGGTACAAGAGTCAATTGTGTGTTTAAGCCTTGAAACAGTTGTTGTACATTGACTCTGCATCTGGTCAACGGACCGATGAGGGGTTAGCAAGATAATCAGATGCAAACACACTCAATTTGCACAGTGGAAACACCACTGACGGGGAAGGTGAGGTTTGCGAGTACAGCATTGCCTGCACTACAATCCTAATGTTTTCTTCTTTACTTCCTTCTGAAGATGGAGCTTCAAAACCATTCACTGATTATTATGAGAAGGAAAAACTCAACACCAGCAAATTCTAAACAAGTTACCAGATTTGGAGTAATTTTTGTCTTGAGATTATAAAGGAAGAGGCATTCTTCCCGTTTCTGAGGAAGTGTATGCTTTTACTTCTGAGGAAAAGAAACAAAACAAAACAGTGGCAGAAAGTAATCTAGTTATTTCAGTATTCTTTTGGCCTCCACATCTGTCCCTTATTTGGGGCTGTTGAGGTTGGTTTGGGGGCAGACGCATTTGATCCAAGTCAGTCCTTTTATTGACCAAGCACAGGTAACTCAAATTCAAATGAGGAAATACCAAGCCCCAGGCTACTTCACATAGGAAAAAATATTAAAACATACAACTCCATAGAGAAAATATCAAAGGATCTACTATATCCTACTTTTTAAGATAGAAACATATAAAAACTCAAATTTTTATATGACATGTGTGTTCTATATGTACTTTATTCTGTAAGTTTTATTTATATTAATAAATAACCATTTTATGAATATGTTTTTGCATTCTATAAAAATTTTTGTGTTTCTTTGTCCCACTAGTTTCTACATAATTACATATATTCTTTATGTTTACCCAGGTGTACATGTATATAAATGAACAGGATGTCCCATAATCTTCCAAAGATGTCCCAGTTCTTCTTTTTAGACATGTTCTAGTACCTGTGTCATTTCTATGGACATTTGAGATTAAGGAGATCAGAGCGTCACACATGCCTGTAGTTTGAATTTTCCTTTCAGTGGTTTATAGGACTGTCTCTAAAGTCCCACCAAAGCCCAACACACAGTTCCACCAAAAGGCCACTTTCAGTTGGAGAGGCTCAGGCTTGGTTCCATCACCCTGCCCCTCATAATCCCCCACTTGAAGGCTGACCAGGAGGGAGAAGACCATAATTATCAGATCTGTATAGTCAGTAAAGTATGTTCTCAGACCCTCTGAGCAAAGGTATTAAAAGGAAAACCATAAGCGAATGTCTCTCTGACAGAGTTGGAGAATTCACTCAGGATGCCCCCCACCGCCATCCTAGCTGGTGTTCTGGAGAATGCCCCTCCCCTTCTGCATACTGCTACCTCTCCCTTTATGGATGTGGACCACAGTTGCCCCCCAGACAAACACCAGGCACGATGTGTGTGGGATGGGGAGACTACAAGAGTCACTTCTGTTTGCCCACACAGCTCTTTTTTCTTCCTTTAGGACCCTTGCCCTGGCAGATTCGGGGGAACAGATTCTGTGAAATATGCTTTATACCAAGGGCAAATTTGTCCATAATTTTTTTAAGATTTTTATTTATTTATTTGAGAGAGAGAGTACAAGACAGGGCAGGGCAGTGGGAGAAGCAGACTCCCTGGTGAGGAGGGAGCCCAATGTGGGGCTCAATCCTAAGACCCTGGGATCATGACCTGAGGTGAAGGCAGACACTTAACCAACTAGGTCACCCAGGCACCCCATCCATAATTCTTAACTGAAAAGTAAATTTTATGACCATTTTTGAAAAGAAAAACTCTGCAGTGGTTAATACTAGCAGTTTTACCTTGAGTAAGAGATGGGTCAGCTCAGCTGTTGAGGTACTACAATGCTGTAGTACGCAGTTCTCTCAGGATAACAGGCCCGGTCCATTTTGTGAACATTTCTATCCTTAAGACCAGATATCCCTTTTCAAAAAAAAAAACTGTTTTAGGCTCTACTATGGCATCTGCCCAATGAATCTTACCTAGTTTCAGTCTTAAAAGGGTGATCATTTGTTCAAGTAACTCAGAAAAATCCACTGATTTCTTTTTTGACTTGGTATAACGAATTACTATTACATTTATGGCATATTGATTTATTTCACTTAGCTGTCCTTCATTTGCATACAAACTGCTCTGACCACAGATAGGTGTGAATGGCAGCATGGTGACATTCAGAGTCACACAGTTGTGTGGCCTTCACCCTTTCCTATGTGATCTGACAGGGTTATAACCAACACCATTGTTTGTAAATGGAAGGACAGGATTGGAGAATGGCTGGAACCCAACTTTGCACACCTTGACCCTGACTCCTGGAGAGGAGGCCTGGGCCATATCCCACCCCCTCCCCTCTATGCCACAGGCTCGGTTCTTGGTGACAAGCTGCAACTGCCAGGGATCTCAAGCTCTGAGGAACTTGACTGCCACAATTTTTAAGTACTGTGTGCTCTGTAATACTTTGGCAATCATAATGCTGGCTCACATTAAATGAAAGAAATTTATAACTCGAAAAAAAAAAAACAAAACTGGGATTCCTGAGTCTAGACAAACATAGCAAAACAGAAGCAAGTATCAACCCAACTCAGAGGTAAGTAATTGCTGACCACTGTAGAGTTTGTTAGCACAAAAACAGGGACTAGAAGCCAGGGTTGCTGGTGTGTAATCTACAATTTCCAGATCCACAATCCTTCCCCCATGCTACCCTCACCCCTGGCCTGCATTCAGTACTCTAAGCGTGCATATAATAACAGTAACAATAGACTAATATTTATCTAGCACTTACTATATACTAGACAATGTACAACATGTTTTGCATTTATGTATTTCCTCACTTAATCATACAACGGTATGAGCATGGTACAATGATCCCCATTTGAGGGACTCAGAAATTTGGGCCTAGAAAAGTTAAGAAATTTACTCAAGGTCACACACCAAGAAAATGCCAGTTAACCATGTTTCAGGAATAATCTGCACCTCTACTATATTAATTTTGTCATTCCTTTCTGATGCAAGCAGTCTCTTTTTATCTTTCACCTGCAACAGCTAACATTGCCACTATCCAAATGTATCCTAATTACTTCTCAAGAATGGCTCTTACAGCCAGCAAATAATATCAATAATATCTTGATTTCCTTGAACTCATTTCCAAATGTAAGCAAAAGAAAATTTAAACTCATAAACCAAATCTAAGAGACTTTTTTTTTTTTTTACTCCATATATTACTTACATGCTCAATGGAATTCTTGCCATATCAGAAAAAAAAAACAGTTTCATAAAGCAGTGATGTATATTTGATCCTGAAACAAAAAGTAGTTCCCCTAAAAATTGTAACAATGATGATAACCAGTACTCAGTGATGCTAAGGTTCATTCCCTTAGGAATGCCATTCAGTGGAGCAAGATTCATTTTAAGAATGTGAATTCATATTTATTTTAAGACACAAATAAAACAAGCCACAAAATGGTCGGCAGAAGGAGATCACGGCAGCTTCTCCAGGTTAGTGGGGGGTAAGCCACAAAATTACCACTTGACACCAAAGATCGTTAAAAGGAAGTACTCTGAATATGAAGAGACACAGACAATCATTCTGGACCTAAAAATCTAAACCAGTAGTGGTTCTGGGACTGATATTGACTCTCATCACACTCAATACTGGTTGCTCATTACTCTGGAACAATTCAATTCTGTTCTGCCTGTGCTTACTCCAATTAAAGGCAAATTTGGTTGTAACCTTTAAAATTCAGACTTTTACACTTATAGCCTCTATTAGAAAACAGTGTCTAGAAACCAGAGAGGGAGACAAAGCATAAGGGATTTTTAACTCTAAGAAACAAAGAGGGTTGTGGAGAGGAGGGGGATGGGCTGATAGGGTAACTGCGGGATGGATACTGGGGAAAGTATATGATTTAATGAGCACTTGGTGTTACATATGACTGATGAATCACTGACCTCTACCTCTGAAACTAATAATACACTCTATGTAAATTAATTGAATTTAAATTAAATAAAAAAAGAAAACTGTCTAATAAAGCCTTCTGGAATTATTCAGAAACATCCATTTATATGCATTAGATAAAAATATACTCTGTCGGGGCACTTGGGTGGCTCAGTGGGTTAAGCCGCTACCTTCGGCTCAGGTCATGATCTCAGGGTTCTAGGATCGAGTCCCGCATCGGGCTCTCTGCTCTGCAGGGAGTCGGCTTCCTCCTCTCTCTCTCTCTTCCTGCTTCTCTGCCTACTTGTGATCTCTCTCTGTCAAATAAATAAATAAAATCTTTTAAAAAAAAAAAAAAGCCTCTGCCTTCGGCTCAGGTCATGATCTCAGGGTCCTGGGATCTAGCCCCACATCAGGCTCTCTGCTCAGCAGGGAGCTTGCTTCCTCCCCTCTCTCTGCCTGCTTCTCTGCCTACTTGTGATCTCTGTCTGTCAAATAAATAAAATCTAAAACACACACACACACAGTTGATTTCTCATGATAAAAAGTACCTAAGAAAATTTAAGAGGACTAGAGACATTTAGGCACAAACCAGCATAGACTGAGCTTCTGACTGTCATTTAGAAGCCAGGAAGAGCAATCCCCACTGTCAGATCCCACCCCATACAATCAGCCTTTTTGAGTGTTTCTAGACATGAGGAGATCTGTGGTTCATGTAATTTTTCATTATCCTTAATTATTAGAAAGTTTTTCCTTATCAATTCCTTACCACTATCATCAGATAGCACGTAACAATAATGTGTGCTCATGACAACCAAACTATGATTATTACTAATGGGTTTTCAACAAGTCAGAGAGATGCACATGGGGCTTCCCACAATATAGACTGCATATATATGACCAGGGAGAAGAAGGCAGAATAGCTGAAAAGCTCGTGCTTTGAGCCCCTCTGTTTGGATATCTTGTCTACTTTATTTTTAGATTTCAGTGTATCAAATAATGAATGGGAATTGGGCTTAAGATATGGCCACACAGGCACAATTTCTAAGTGGAAAGAAGCAATTCAAGGCTTCAGTGCCTTCCACCCCTGGCCCTCCTGGAATGACTGATTGACCAAAGCTGGTACGTGCCCAGCTGTGGTTATGGTCCCACATAAGTCACCTGTCTGTTCCTTGAGCTAGGCCAGCTCTGGGGCTCAGGGCAGGTTACACAGATGGAAGAGTGCCACCTCATGCAGTGGGCAGAATAAAGAGTGGCGGATAATTATTATTTTTTGCTGGGCACAAGATCTGATATAAGTGTAAGCAATGCAGTATTTTGGTCAATTTCTATTTTTTAGTGTCTTGAAATTTCCATTACAATCAAAATAATAAAAAATGTCTTTTGTCCACACTCATGAAATTGTACATATGAAACATGTACAGTTCCTTATATTGAAAATGTTTTAAAAAAAGAAAATATGGAAGCAGTTATCTGAAGAAGATAAATTATGCTAAAATAGCAAATCAGGTGCTGAACTCAATACAGACTTCCTTCACATGGCACTTCTACTGTGGGTTAGCGCAATTACTCATAGAACCTCACTGGTTCTATGAGTACCCCAACCTTTACCTGGGTATGTTGAATATGCTGCTTCCTCAATGCAAATGGTAGGGACAGCACCAATGTATCTCATAGCAGCAAACAGATGTCATAGCTCAAAAGGAATCCGCCCCCCTTCTGCTTGTGTCCTGCTAGTCAGAACTAACCTCATGGAAGTGCAGTGGCCGGGGTGCCAGGAAAGGCAGCAAGCTCAAGACTGGGAGGTGCCAGTAAGGTCCATCACATGACCACTTAGGTGATAAATGCCTTTTACTCTCCAATCTAAACATGCCTAACTCCCACATGTTCTCCAAATAGCATGGTTTCCTCAAACATTTTTCCGGGGTTTCTTCCAATCACTGCTCTGTTGTAAAGATTTTTTTTCAACACTGGTATGTGAGCCCCTTGATTTCACAGACAGGACTTGGGGACCGTGTTTATTTTGCAAAGGAAAAGGGATATAGCTTTCAGTAGACTCTCAAAGCAGTTGTCCTGAGAAAGTTCAGGGATCACTACTCTGGCAGCTCATTTTCTTTCTAATAAAACATGAAGTTGGGCTTCCTGGGTGGCTCAGTGGATTAAGTCTCTGCCTTCAGCTCAGGTCATGATCTCGGGTTC
This sequence comes from Mustela nigripes, assembly GCF_022355385.1. Lineage (NCBI taxonomy): Eukaryota > Metazoa > Chordata > Mammalia > Carnivora > Mustelidae > Mustela > Mustela nigripes. The sequence continues at coordinate 120,749,903 of NC_081560.1, read as the reverse complement.
CTGGGATCGAGCCCCGCATCAGCAGGGAGCCGGCTTCCCCCTCTCTCTCTCCCTGCTGCTCTGCCTACATGTGATCTCTCTGTCCCTGTCAAATAAATAAATAAAATCTTAAAAAAAAAAAAAACCACCAAGTCAATGCAATGTTCTAGCAAAGGTCTGAGTAGCATTATTCTACTACTTACTCTGGCTATAGTAAATACAAAGATCAGAATAAAACAAAATTTGCATTCATTTTTTAAATATATTGTTGCCCTTATGGACCAAAAATATATTTTAATTTTTTCAAAATATTTAATTTATTTATTTGATAGAGAGAGAGGCAGGCAGAGAGAGAGGGAAGAAGCAGGCTCCCTATCAAGCAGAGAGCCCAATGCAGGGCTTGATCCCAGGACCCTGAGATCATGACCTGAGCTGAAGGCAGCAGCTTAACCCACTGAGCCACCCAGGCGCCCCCAAAAAAATATTTTAAAAGGTACAGCACTTGCACTGCTGATAAATTTTGCCTTTTCATAGTCAAATGGTCTAGAGTAGTCTTTGTTTTTATCAATCTTTAGACTACATGCAGAGCTATCCATTTTTGTTGCATGGGCTGAGTACTCTCATCATTTTGAATACTGATCCTATCATAAATCAAACCAGCTGTCTTTGCCAACCAGCTTCAAATCTTCTGCATTCCATAAATTTATTCATATAAATCATTTACACAAGCCCTGGACCAGTTAAGCACAAAAAGCCAAACCACAGAACACACTATGGTTCCCTCCAGGAAGATGCTATCACCAGCATACTCTGGGTACCATACTCTTTATAGATCTTCTCCCATATATGTAGTTGTCTCTGTTTACCTTCTTAAGAAGGTATTATCACGTCTGTCCTTATGTCATTAGTGGCTCTTTTCAAATAAGCTCTTTATTTATTTATTCAATTTTTTAAAAAAGATTTTGTTTATTTGACAGACAGAGATCACAAGTAGCCAGAGAGGCAGGCAGAGAAAGGGAGGAAGCAGGCTCCCTGCTGAGCAGCGAGCCCAATGTGGTGCTCGATCCCAGGACCCTGGGATCATGACCTGAGCCAAAGGCAGAAGCTTAACCCACTGAGTCACCCAGGCACCCCATCAAATAAGCTCTTTAAAAGTTGCATCCCCAAAAGGCAACCTGAAAGCTCTTCTATTCTAATGATGCTTTCCTTGATTTTTTTTCTAACCTCCCGCACCTAAATACACTTTTAATATTAACACTTTTACTACATAACTATCACCATGGAAGATGTGAAGCAAGATATGTAACATCTCAGGACTTGCTTTAAAAAAAAAAAAAAAAGTGGGGGAGGGGATGCAGCGCTATGATCTGCTAAATGGTCTTAAAGTTTCCTGCAAGTCAAGAATTGCATGGTTCTGTGACTTTAGCTAAATAACCAGAATAAAATAAACAAAACAACTTTCTTGCCAGGAGTTCAAGGAAATTCACTGGTGGATTTGTACTGATTTGCTTAATAAACTTAAGCCTGAAAAAGTTATGGAGTTTTCTACGTTAATATTCATAATCCAAAGAAAACTAGGAAATACTCCATAATACTCATATTCCTTTGGAAAAATACCAGCCCTCCTCCTCATCATGCATTGAAATGGCCCATGTCCCATCAGTAATATCTACTTAACATTGGCTGATGATTCCTTTTAGGTTGGCTGTCTGCTGCAGAGGGCAAGTATGTCCAAAATTTTACAAGGTTAACTATGTAATAATTCAATAAAATTTATTCTAATGAATGTTATAAGACTGTAGCACAGAAAAGAAACAGAGACATTACATGCTGAGTAGGTGATAAATGTTTAGGCAGGTGAATGCAGCCACAGCTGGTGGGCAGGACTTGTCCTGACCACCATGACCTCTGTATGGAGCCCCCAAACTGCCCATTCAAAGCATCAAGTCTACAGCACTGACCTTCTTCTCCCATGAAGGTCATACCTAATCACATGATATAGGGGAACAGTCTTGCTTTGAAAGTACCCAAAAGCACTTCACAGAGGAGAAAGCCTTCATTTCAAGACAGAAGAAAAAAGAAAAATCAAATCTACTTTGCCTCTTAAAGCATAGGCATACCATATAACCTGAAGGATCATGTGGCTATAAATATTTTTCAAAATATATTCCATATTAAGGAATCATTAAAAGCTATAAATAAACCTTATTCCAATCCAATAAGTAATGCCTCCAGATAAAATGTGAGTTGTTTACACAAGAAAAAATAATTGATCATTATTTTTTCTTCCTCTTGCCTTACCTTATACAAATACTGCTTGTAAAAATAATCTCTAAGGGGCATCTACAGACTTAAAGTAAATGAATTTCACTTAAAAATAAGTAAACACTATCTTTTTATTGGTCTATTCTCAAAGACGATTCTTGTCATGAAGTTTGAGTTGAGTTTTGATTTTTGTTGTGTGTATTTGCTTTACATGGGTTTGCTTTGGTTCTTATTCATTAAGCAGAAAAAACACCTTTCATTATCATTTTCACCAATTAATAAGGCAAAAGTGGTTTTCAAATGATAAGCATTTTGATAAATAGTTATAAATGCTTAAGAATATTTCTTAAAGCAAAGGTCCATGTTCCCAACGTGGATTCCTGAACCTAGCAGGAGGAGAGCAAATCTTGTTCTAAAAGAATTACACTTGCCGATTTTGAGCCCCTACGTGGGGCTCCCTGAAGGACTGATGGAAGGCACTCTCCTTTGGCCTCACCCAAAAGTCTGTCAAGGTGAATAATGGTCAATGCTGAGGACATTCCTTGATAACGCTAACAGACACATGAACAGGTCACTGTCAATAGGGGAAAGATGAGAGCTGGGGCAAACAACAGACATCAAGGGCCTGAGAGGAAAGGCTGGAAGGAGAGATACTTCAAATAACAAGGACTTTGGAAAGTTCCTGTGCATAGTGGGAATTCTAGAAAGCCACACATAGCCAAGGCACACCGCATCAGAAAAGGAAAGAGAAGACCCAAAGGGTCTTTCAGCTCCTGCTGATGGTTTGGCTCAGGGTAAACAGAAAATGATGTTAAAGTAAAGCTATAAACAGCACAGCTAAACAAAGGAGCCAGTCAACACAGCCAATGTGCAAGACTGGGAGAGGGCTTGTTCATTTAATTTTTCTACTGGATTCCAGGCATTTTAGGAAATCGTGGTCTAGAATTCCAGATCCAGGAACACGCTAAAGGAACAGAAACTCCAGAGAGCACAGGACAAAAAAAATACAATATTTACAAAAATAGTGTATAAAAGTCACTAAGCAAACACACCACTCTAACCCACAGCAAGTGACGGCAATATACCCTGAAGACAGAAACATCTGATGCCCAGAGTTCTCACATCATATTATTCAAAAATGTCCACATTGCCACAAAAGGTGTCAACCATACAAAGAAAGAAGAAAACAGGGTCTATTCACAGAAGAAGATAATAACAAAAACTATTCCTGAAGACACACAGACACTGGAAGGAAATCAACTGTCTTGGGCTCCTGACTGGCTCAGTCAGAGAAGCATGTGACTCTTTATCTCAGGGTCCTGAGTCAGAGCCCCATGAATAGTGTAGAGATTACTTAAATAAATAAAACTTTAAAAAAAAAAAAAAAACTCAACTGTCTTAAATATGCTCAAACATAATCCCACAGTTTGTTTTGTGAGATTAAGAGTCACTTATGGTTTGTCTCCCTCCCAATCCCATCTTGTTTCATTTATTCTTCTTGTACCCACTTAAGCCCCCATGTTGCATCACCACTTCCTCATATCAGGAGATCATATGATAGTTGTCTTATGGACATTGGGGAGGGTATGTGCTTTGGTGAGTGCTGTGAAGTGTGTAAACCTGGTGATTCACAGACCTGTACCCCTGGGGATAAAAATATATGTTTATAAAAAATAAAAAATTATATAAAAAAAAAAGAAATGCAAAAAAAATATGCTCAAACAGCTGGAAGAAACTACACACATGGAAAAAAAAGGAAAACAAAAGAAAGATGTTTCAACAATTTAAAAATATTAATAGGCAAAGTTTATTTTATTTTAATTTTTAAGGAACGGACATTTAAAAAAAATAGAAATTTTGAACCTGGAAAGTATTTGAAATGAGAAATAGCCTCAAAGCTTTCAACAGCATATCTGAGCAGGCAGAAGAAATATTCAGTAAACTTAAAGATAAGGCAAAGTAGCAGAAAGAAGAAAGAATGAAGATAAATAAGCAGAACATAAGATGCCTGAGGGACACTGTCAAGTGTACCAACATATACATAATAGAAGTTCCAGAGAAAGAGGCAAAAGAGAGGGAATTAAAGAACATCTGAAGAAATAATGGTTAAAACTTTCCAAACTGATTTAAAAAAAAAAAAAGAATCTATACATCCAAGTATCTCAATAAATTCCAAGCAAGATATATTCAAATAGATAGATACTGAGACATATTGTAAACAAAATGTTGAAAAACAAAAACAGAGAGAGAATCTTGGAGGCAACAAGAGAGAAGTAACTCATCATTTACAAGAGATCCTCACTAAGATTACACTGAATTTCTCATCAGAAACCACGGAGGCAGTGGGAAAACATAAAAGGCTGAAAGAAAAAAAAGTTCAGAAAACTAGAATTCCAGATTCAGGAAAACTAACCTTCACAAGTGAAGATGAGGTTAAGACATCCAAGATAAACACAAGCTACAAAAAATGCTAAAAGAAGTCCTTCAGGCTCAAATATAAGTCATTGAAGTGCTACCTAAAACCACCCAAAGAAATAAAAATATTGTCAAATGTAAACTAGATAGGTAAATATAAAAACCAGTATTAGTACATATTTGGTTCATAACTCATCTTTTCTTTCCTATATTATTTAACAGACATATACATGAAACAATAATTACAAATATGTATAATGTATAAAGCTACAATAAATGACAATAAAAACATAAATGGGGAGGGAAAGAGCTTCATTAAGAGTACAGCTATGTAAGCTACTAAAGTTACGTTCCTATAAGTTGAAATTAGATCTTTTGTTATAAGACATTAAGTATAAAAACTGAAAACAAGCACTAAGAAAATAACATGAAAAGAGAATCAAAGGTTTACCCCAATGCAGCTAACAATGAATCAAGAGAAAAGTGATTTAAACACAGTAAAAGAACACTGTTATCATTTTTACTCCCCCAAATCCCCAGCCCCATGCAGATCTGTGAGGGTCTTAATCATTTCACAATATATGTAAACCTAGTCATACTGTACACTTTAAACTTACACACTGCTGGATGTCAACTGTATCTCAATAAAACTGGAAAAAATTTAAAGAAAAAAAATATGACCCAACTACATGCTGCCTATAAGAGACTCATTTAGATCCAAGCATAAAAATAAGTTGAAAGTAAAAGGATGGAAAAATACATTCTCTGCAAATAGTAACCAAGGGATAACCAAAGGATAACTATGGTGGCTATAAAAAAGCCTATGGACAGAAGAGATTTAATCAAAAACTGTTACAAGACACAAAGAAGAAATTTATGTTGATAAAAGGTCAATATAAAAATATGTAACAATTATAAATGGATAAGCATCTAAAACAGAGCTCTAAAATAGCTGAAGCAAAAACTGAAAGAACTGAAGGGAAAAACAGAGTTCTACAACAAATAGCTGGAGACTTCAATGTCTTTCTTCCATAATGGATAAAAAACTGAATGGAAGATTGAGAAGGAAATAAAGCACTTGAACCACATCATAAAACTTAATCGGGCATATGTATATGGAATCCTCCACTAAAAATCAGAATACAAATTCTTCATAAGGATACATGGAACATTCTCTAGGACAGACCATGTATTAGACCACAAAGCAAGTCTCAACAAGATATCATTTCAAACCACAATAGAATGAAGCTAGTAATCAATAAAAGAAGAAAATCTGAAAATTCACAAATAAACGGAAATTATGTAACACATTATTAAAACAATGATGGATAAAAGGAATCAGTAGGAAGTTAGAAAATACTCTGAAATCAATAAAAGCAAACACACAGCAAATCAAAACATATGAAAGGCAGCAAAAGGAATGCCCAGCTGTAAACATCTACATTAGAAAATAAGGAGGATTGGGGCACCTGGGTGGCTCAGTGGGTTAGGCCGCTGCCTTCGGCTCAGGTCATGATCTTGGGGTCCTGGGATCAAGCCCCACATCGGGCTCTCTGCTCAGTGGGGAGCCTGCTTCCCTCTCTCTCTCTCTCTCTCTGCCTACTTGTGATCTCTACCTGTCAAATAAATAAATAAATAAAAACTTAAAAAAAAAAGAAAAGAAAATTAGGAGGATCTCCAAACAATCACCTAAAATCACACTTTAAGAACTAGAATTAAAAAACAAAATAAACTCAAAGGTGGTAGAAGGAGGGACATAATATAATATTAGAGCAAAGACAAATAAAATAGAGACTAGAAAAAGGGAAAAAAAAAAAAAAACCCTTAGGTATTTGAAAAGATCACCAAAACGGACAAACACTTAACTAGACTGATGAAGAAACACAGGCAGGAGACTCAAATTACTAGAATCAGAAATGAAAGTAGGGGGGGCACCTGGGTGGCTCAGTTGGTTAAGCAACTGCCTTCAGCTCAGGTCATGATCCTGGAGTCCTAGAATCCATTCCCACATTGGGCTCCCCGCTCAACAGGGAGTCTGCTTCTCCCTCTGACCTCCCCCCTCTCAGGCTCTCTCTCATTCTCTCGCACTCAAATATATAAATAAAATCTTAAAACAAAAAAAAAAGTGGAAGTAGGAAAAGTTACTGCTGACCTTACAGAAATTTTAGAAATTACCTAAGAATACTATGAATAATTATCATATGCCAACACATTGGATAATCTAGATAATTTAGATAAACTCCTAGAAACACATGAACTACCAGAATGACTCAAGAAGAAAAAATCTGAAGAGACCTATAACAAGTAAAATGATTGACCAGTAAGTAATCAAAGGAATGGCCAGGACCAGACAGTTTCATTAACGAATCCTAGCAAACACTGAAAAAAATAATTAACACCACTCTTTAAACTGTTCAAAAAAGTACAAGAGAAGAGAAGAATTTCTTACCCTTTTATGAAGCCAGCATTACCATGATACCAAAACCAGACAAAGATACCACCAGGAAAGGAATCTATACCTCTAACATCTCTTATAAATATAAATGCATGTAAGCTTTAACAAAATACTAGCAAACCAAACCCAAAAGCATATAACCAAGTGGGATTTATCCCAAGAATGCAAGAGAAGCAATCAGTTTAACACACTACACAAAAAGAATATGGGAAAAACCACACATGATTACTTCAATGGGCACCAAATATAATGTGACATAATCCAATACTTTCATGACAAAAATACTCTGTAAGCTAGAATTAAAAGGGAACTTTCTTAACCTAATAAAAGGGGTTATGAAAAACCAACAATTTATATAATATCCAATGACTGAAGACTGGATATTTACTTTGAAGATCAGGAATAAGACAAAGATGCTTGCTTTCTGCTTTTTTATTCAACATTGTGCTAGAGGGCCTAGTCAGAACAATCAGGCAAGAAATTAAATGAAAGTCATCCAACTAAAGAAGTTAGAACTGAAACTATCTCTATTCACAGGTGATATATTATGTATATAATACATACACAATAGAAAAAAATACACAAACCATTAGAGCTAATACATAAATTCAAAAATGTTGCAGGGTATAAGATGAACACACAAAAATCAGTTGTATTTCCTTCCACATACCATTAATAAAAAATATGAAAATAACATTAAGAACTTAAAATAGCATCAAAAATATAAAATGTTTGGGAATATATTTAACAAAAGAGGCATAGGTTTGTACATTGGAAACTATAACACACTGCTGAAAGAAATTAAGAAGATTCAGACTTCCTGTGTTCATGAATTAGAATTTATACATTGTTAAGATAGTAATATTCCTCAAAGTGATCTACAGATTCAATCCAACCCCTATCAAAACCCTAGTACCTTTTTTTTTCTTTAACAGACAGAAAGGCCAATCCTAAAGTTCAGATGGAATCACAAGGGACTTCCAATAGATAAAACAATCTCAAAAAAACAAGAACAAAGCAAACATCCTCACACTTTCTAACTTCGAAACCTGCTACAAATGAGGTACTGTGGTACTAGCATAAGGTTATATATACAGACCAACAGCATAGTACTGAGTTCAAAAATAAATACATATATCTATGGCCAATCTATTTATGACAAACAAGACAAGACCATTCACTTGGGAAAGAATAATGTCTTCAACAAAGGCCGCTTGAATAACTGGATGTTTACATCCAAATAAATGAGGTTGGACCCTTAGCTTACATTATATGCAAGTACTAACTCAAAACAGATCAAAGCTTAAATACAAGTTCTCAAACTATAATATACTGTATATATACTCAGAAGAAAACATTTGAGTACATTTTCACAATATCCAATTTGGCAATGGATTCTTAGAAGTGACTCCAAAAGCATAAACTACAGTAAAAGGAAAAAATAAATTGGAATTCATCAAGATTAAAACCTTCTATGCACTGAAGGATACTATCAAGGAAGTGGGAAACAACCTACAAAACAGGAAAAAATATCTGCAAATCACATCTCTGATAAAGGTCTAGATTATAGAAAAAAGAACTATTACAACTCAACAGCACAAATACCACGCTCAAAAATAGGCAAAATGAACAGACATTTTCCCAAACACATACAAACGGCCAAGAAGCACTTGTAAAAGAGTTAACATTTATTAGTCATGAGGGAAATGTAAGCCAAAATGACAGTATCATGTTACTTTACAGCCACTAGAAAACCTAGAATTTTTTAAAACCCAGGAGATAGACAGTAAGTGTTGGCCAGGCTGTGGAGAATTTGGAACTCTTGTACATTGTTAGTAAATGGCGCCTTTATAGAAGACAGTGAGTTGGTATCTCCAAAAGTTTAAGACATGACTCAGCAATTCCATTCCTTGCTATGTTCCCAAAATAACTGAAAACAAATATTCTAACAAATACTTATATAGAAGATTCACAGAAAAGTAACCAAAACCACCACTATTCACAACAGACAAATACAACCCAAATCCATCAAAAGATGAACAGATAAGCAGAATGTGGCATATCCATGGAATGGCCTACATTTAAATGAACTATTCAGTAGTTGAATAGTGGACTCAGAGAGACAAGCAGCAGATTGGCTGTTGCAGGAATGGGTAGTGGTGGTAATAGTTGCAGGGTGGGGAGTGAATGCTTCCGGGTATGGGGCTTCGACTGGGGGCAATGAAATGCTCTGGGATGAGAGAGAAATGATGGTTCTCGATACGCTGAATGAACTAATTTTTTTTTTAGTACAGTTTTAAAATGGTTAATTTTAACATATGAAATTTACCTCAATAAGAAAATGTATATGATACAGCATAGGACAGTTTAAAGTACATCTTAGGAGAGGACTGACATATGTAATAATATAATTGGCAACCAACATAAAAAAATGCATACTTTAAAACATACCAAAATCATCAAATCTTTGTATAGTATGAAAAAGAGGAAAACAACCAGAGCTAAGGCTTATATTGAATGCTTATGGGAAATGTAGATACTGATATTTTATTATTAGTTCAGGCAGATTATGCTATGGTTAAAAAAATAATAAAACATTAATGGCTTACAATAATGGTATTTCTTCCTCACATATCTGTCAACTGATAGCAGAGTTCAGGTTGACTCCATGAAATTTTTATTCCAGGAATGAGGCTGAAGGGACAACTTCTTTCTCTATTTCTTGGCAGAGGGAAAAGAGAAATAGTGGAGCCAATCCCAGGCTTTTAAACTTCTGCTCTGTGTGGCATATATCTCTGCCACTCATGCTCCTCTGGCCAAAGCAAATGATTCAGCCAAGACTGACCGCCGTGGGGTCAGGGGTCTACTTTCCCTCTGAGAGGGGGACTGCAAAACATATCAATGAGGATGGGTAATCCTATCACAGGGACACATAATACCTGGAAATTACATCTAATCCATCATTTTAAAGGATAAACTATAGGAAACAAAGGGAAAAATCCCTATAACATGCACAACAGGTATCTTTAGGTCCAAGAATATTAACTTTTTTTTTTTCCTGCAGTCTGGTAGATACCCCCAAATTGTCCTATAAAAACACTATAGTAAGTGACTTTCCCACCAGAAAAGCATCAAATGCTACTATTACCAAACTTGTTAAATGTTGCCACACTGGTTGGTAGAAAAAAACACTTCATCATTCTTCTATTTCTTTGTTTATGAGAAAAGTTGAACCTTCTCTGTATATTTGCCATTTGTTTCTCCTACTCTATACACTACTTATTTGATAATTTAAGATGGATAAAGTTTTAGTCTGAGCAGAAAATGGAGTCAAACTCTTAAAATTCTTTGTTATCTGCTAAAAACCAGATCTGAGGCTTAGTCAGTGTGGCTAAGGCCATAAGTAATGAAAAAGGATCCCAGGCCTGGGGTATATGTCTGACACAGCAAGTGCCAAAATTTATTCTGTCTCTTTTTGATTACAATATGTTTAAGTACCATCCCAGCAAAGACATAGGTTACCAGACATGGGAAAGTTCACTCCGGATAAAAGCCTAGGTTCTACAGATTGTGAAATATGAATCACAGACCCACAGTATTTGCTGGTAACCCTGGGGAAGAGGTGAAGGTCTCTTGATCTTGGACTGGCATGCCCCACGTATCTGACACTGGAGAAAATGCAAACTGTTCGGCAAGGCTCTTCCTGGCATTTTGCTGTTGCTCCCTCCACTGCATTTCCCAAATTGTTTTCTATAGAATATTAAGTTGAGTAGATGTCACAGAGGAAAAAAAAAGTAGATGTCGAAGAAGTTTGCAAAAGACTGCCTATACTGGATCCTGTCCTCAAACAGACTTGCTAGCTGTGGAAAGTTGGTGAGTTTAGAACCTCTCTGGACTCGGTTTCCTTGTGTTGACAATGAGGGTAATATTAACACCCATGTTGCAGACTTGCTGTATTAAACAAGTTAATTCAGGCAAAGCTCTAACCTCTGGAACCTATTTGAGCAGTAATGATTTCCTACGTAAAGTAATAAATTTCACTTTGAAGACCAATGCAGTCAGTATTTGCTTATCACTTTTGTGACAAATGTGATGTACACTATTAAAAAAAATAAAAATGATTGATAAGCAACAGGTAAGCAGCACTGCTGGTGCTGCTGGGGTCACCTGAAGAGGATACATGCTTCTTCCAGCCCGACAGCCTTCCGAATTCCCTGAGGACACTGCTTCAGAAACCAAGCGGGATAGGCTTCTCAGGTCACCAGGGTAAACTAAGTCCAGCGGCTGGGAACTCTCCAGAGATGCCGCTGCTGCAGATCCATCTCACCATCTGCACTCCAGGTCTTGTCTCGCAGAAGCTCTGTGACTTTGTTTTCTTCTTTGTGCAAGTGGCCATCACACTAAATTTCAGTAGAGGGGGTATGTTGGAGGGGACAATGACAAAAATATTCTCTCAGTGGCAGTATTGTTATCAGAGGAAAGAGGTTAATGTATGGCTCAGTCAAAGAAATCAGAGACTGATGTATTATTATATTGAGGAATGGATCAGCAAAAGTAAATAAATAACATTATAATCACCACCAGAACCAAGAAAAGACCTGGGAAAAGGAGACTGGTGTTGGTGGTAGGTGTTGGCAGAGGAGGGGAACATCTGCTTGCTAAAAGCCAAGCTGCCTTGAGCATGAGGACCTTTTCTTTCTGAGTCTTTTAACCCAAATGCCTGGAAAATTCTTGGCACACAGCAAGCACTCAAAAGAGATTTCATTATTAAATCAATGCATGAACAAATGAAAATATGGTTTTATTCAGTAACTAAAACGTAGACTGGATAGTAAAAGAGAAATTGAGAGTATATATTTTTATAGGAGATGCTCAGTTTTGCTAAGGAGAAACAATAGGTCTCACAGACCTATTTATTCTGTAAAATGACCTACCACCTAAGACCACTGGTTATTATTTCAGATTCTCATTCATGACAAGCTGAATTTTCTCTCCTTCTCTGGAAATGTCTTTCATTAGGAAGCAAGAAGGAAGAGAGAATCTCCAGAAGTCTCAGCCATATTCTTTCCCAGATCCCAGCTGAGACCAGAATCGTGGCCCTCTTCATGCTAAGAGGTGATGGGGAGCCCCAGAACATCCTGTTCCACGCCCAACCACCCGGAAGAGTGGGAAGGGGAGGGCCATGAGAAGAGAGTGGAGCTCTGCCTCCCCAGACCCCACAGACCCTCAGACATGACACAACCCTCAAATACCAGTTTGCACATAGGAGCAGCAGCACTTTCCAAGCACAAGGCTCTGGAGTCAAACTTTCTTAGATTTGTACCTAAGTATACGCCAGGCCAGCTGTAGAACTTTCCAGAAGCTACTACAGAAACCTTCCCGACCACAGGACCATGTGGCCAAATGGGGCAAGACTGCTCACACACCTGCCTCATCACGTACAGAAGGTTTTGCATAAATAGTGGGACCTTCTCAGTACAGCAATCCTTGTATAAAATAAGTGTCTTCAAAGAATAGCTAATGCTGTTATTTAAATGATCTCAAATTTCTTGCATTAGAAAGGTAGTGATAAAGATGCCGCCACCTTTATTAATTTGCTAATGCTCTGTAACAAATAACTGTGCGTCTCTGTGTCCTAATCTCCCCATTTTACAAAGATGTCAGTCATACTGGATTAGAGGCTCCCTCTAGTATAACCCAATCTTCACTAATTACATCTGCAACAACCCTATCTCCAACTAAAGTCACATTTCCCATTAATCTGAATCAGCAACATTTTGTCATGCAAATTTCCACTTCCTTCAGAGAGGCTGCTGGAGGCAATATAATACTTATTCTATTCATAATCACTGCCAGTAATAAAGCCCTAGCTGTGTCCCTGGCATGGAGCCACCACCTCACCACATTGTCCCTGCGCTGACCATTGAAGGAGGGTTACCGCCTCACCATCATACAGAGGCTCTAAATGACTGGCTTGGCCCAGCTCACACTGCTGGCAGGTGCAAGGGCTGGGACTCAAAGACAGAGTTCCTCAATCTTGATCCCAAGAGAAGAACCATGGCCCTCTGCCAGTCTGTATGCTGCAGGGAATCAGGAAAGACGCAGGAGTGGTATCAGGGCTTCCCAGCTGTAAAGACCACTTATGCCAACACAGCAGCCGGCCAGGTAGCATAAGACGGACAGCTTATCTCATTCAAAGATGGATCCTCTTAGATTGGTGTATTTACGTTGCATCATAATCTTGGATGAATTATTACTTTCCTCATCTTTTTGTCACAGATGCTTCTAAGATAGATCATGGGGATAAACAAGAAGACCACAGCCAACATCCAGTTTGCTGACCCTGCAGGGCGTCCCAAGCAGGAAGATAGGGAGAAGCCTCCAGGTTTGATGATAATTAACTCTACCACTTTCCCCACAAGTTAGATGACATCCTTTGGATGGAAAGTTAAAAGCCATCTGGTCCACCCTCCCCCAGGGCATGCCAGCCATTGTCCTTTCAAAACAAAGCTTCTGAGCTAGAACTGGCACCAGTCTCAGCTGAAATGTTCTGAGGAAGAGACTAGGAACTGGCCTCAGCACAGGGGGACATCTCACTCCAAACAAGCCACTCTTCCATGCATAGGGTCTAAAGGTGGAACCAAGTCCTCAGCCTTCATTACAGTAACCTTTCAAGGTAGGAGTGCACACAGGCACCCAACTCCTGTCACAGAGAACGTCAGTTTCAAAACAGGATTTGCTTCAAGTAAAGCATGTAAGAAACCAAAAATGCTCCATGATCTTATTTCTCTAAATCACCTTCTTCTCTTAAGATGGTTTACAGTGAGCACAAAGGCTATTACTAGCTCTGTCTGATACAATAACAGATGGGAGTATTTCCCCCAAATCATGTTAATGCCTTTATTAAACTAGGTGCAACTGCATACAGTAATTGCCAAATGACTACAGAGTGACCGTGAAATCCCAGGGGTGATGAATGTAAAGATTAACTAAAGAACCACCCTTCAATGATCCTCAGTGCAACCAAACCCCACCTGCCAGCCTCCGCAGAGCACCCAGAGCCTGCCTCATCCTCTCCAGGACACAGCTGTGGGCTGAGAGTTAGCCCTCTACCCACCCTAGCCAGGACCTCCCTCTCCCTAGCCCCCCAAACCCGCCCCATATGTGCTATCAGCATTCAACTTACTACCCAGCACAGGGAACCTACTTGAATACTGACATACCCAATTTAAACACTGAACTGAAAATCCTAAAGCAATGTTTGGTCCTCAGCAGGATACCCTGGAGATGATATTCTAGAGCCTCTCACTTGGTGTTGACTCAGGACTGGCACTGTTCAGATTGATACAGAAGCCCCTACTGAGGTGTGCCCCTCAAATATAAGCAGGTTCCTCGGAGCCCCAGAGCAGGGATGGCTGTCCTGGCCTGTGCACTCCTTGCTCATCCCAAGGGCTTCACCCCTGCCCCGGACGCCCAGCCCAGGATGCCCAGCCCAGCTCTACACCCTCCCCAGTCCTGCCCAACCCCCAGCCCCAGTTCTGGTCTCCCCAGAAGCAGACTTAGCCGCTCATGTCCTCTCCTCCTGGATTGTGCAAGAACAGGCCTGCTACTAGCTGAGAACAGCCCCCTATCTTTTCAACAAGACAGAACACTGACCCAGAAGGACATTTAGTTACTGTGCCCTGCACAGAGTATGCCCTTCATCCAAGTTTACTGAATTGAATTCATCAAATTGCAACCCCGAATAACTGCTCCCAGGTTCAACCTCAAAAGTTAGCTTTATCAAGAAGATGCAAAAAATTTAAAAATTAGAAACACCAATATTCCCTAGAAATTCTAGTATGAAAGAACCCATAGGACACTTGAGCCAATTCATTTATTTTATACAATTTGTTATAAAAGAATGTCAGTGCAGTCCCATAGCTTGCCTAACATCAAACAGGTTCTTATTGGTAAACCCATGAAGGACCTTCTTTCTATCCCTAAAGGTCTGTGAATAATGAATGCTTGTTCGTGAACAGTGTGATAAATTCTGCACTATGCACTGAAATAAGAGATCATACCCCACTTCTATCCCAATCTCCATGTAGCAACTCTTCACAAAACTGTGGTCTTAATTTAAAGACACGATCGGATTTCAGGCCCTGGGATGGGGTCTGTGAAGTGTCAAGGTTAGATAGGCCTCAGAACCCTCCAGCTACCACTGAGAGCTTAAAAGTCAGCCAGAGCAACCAAGACAAACACTGAAGAAAAGGGGTTTATGCCACAGATTCACCGGGAGTTTTAACAAGACAGAGAACGGCCCTAAAAGAGAAGGCATTATTTATAATCCACAATGTGTTTGCCGAAGGTTCATGAGCCAAAACCCAATGAAATGCCTATAAACTACATTGTTACCCAAATCCCCAGTGAAATCAGAAATTTCCTTACCCTTCCTAAAACTATCCATTCCTCTTTTACCCATTCCCCTAGGACACAATTAAGTCAGCAGAGAAACTGTGAGTATAGAAAATACACACGTATTATGGGAAACAAATATGAATTAAGTTTCAGTCATCAGTCCTTTGATGCTCTCTATCATCTGCATGAGTGAACCAGCCAGAAAAGAAATCACTTGGCAAGAGATTTTTCCAGCCCTAAGATGTTCCACATGCTAATTAAGGGCTCTGTTAGGGGCCTGACCTTCAAGGACGAGGTGCTTATTAAACCTCTTTGGCTTCTCCCTCTGACTGAGACAGGATTAGATTTTAAAAAATTGTACTTAAATGTTAATAAGAAATTATTTTAGCTCAGAACTTTGATGTGCTTGTGGACCGTGGATATGAGATTTCAACTTAACATAATTGACAGGTTGCTCCCCATTACCTCTCCCAAAATGTGGCTAGAAGTTTTTGTTTTGTTTTGTTTTTTTCTTTAAATTTTCTTTTCTTAAAACATTCTATCCTGGTGTTAATCAGATTTTGATTATTTTATTATAACTAAATAGATTTTCTTTTTTGTATAATTTATATAAACACAAGTATTAGGATCTAAGCTAGAAGACCAAGAGACTTTTCAAAACAAGTATGACTCCTACAAAAGCAAAGATCAGATCAGATGCCAGATTAAATGAAATAATAAAGTTGTTAAAGCAAGGAAATAATTAAAAAGGAAAATATGAGCAAGTACCCAATAACCCCAACATTAAAGTATTAATGAGCATAGGCATGGTGTTTCCCTAGCAGAGCGTTGAGGGTCACCTACACCAGAAACACCTGGGCTCATTTTTTGACCATGGATACCAGGCCCCCACCTGCCACGTCTTGTATCTCTATCTTGATAGTCTGCATTTTAATAAATTCTCTCCTAACTAAAAACAATGATTTTTAACAACTGCTATTACAAAGAGACACGGAGCACTACTTCCAGCACGACTTCCCAGTTTCCCTAAGTACCTTCCATCTTAATATCTGGGGAAAGAATTCTGCCCTTGAAGGGAAAAAACATTATTTTATCCAATTCCTTTACAATATTACCATGTACAAAGTAAAATCTATAACCATTTTAATAAGAATGGAATTTTAATATTTTCCAATAATTTCTAACACATCACCTTATTCACTTCTTTATTTAGCAATATAAAACCTGAAAAGCAGAGAGGTAAAATCGGGGGGGCATCTTAGTCCCATGTTCACCTGTACTGAGCATAGAGGGCTCCTGGGAGAGGGGATGATCACTAAGCAAGGGTATGTTCAGGAAAAATGCAATACATCTAAAAAATGGAGTCTGAAATAGCTGCAAACCATTTATCCTAATATTGAATATGACAAAGGTTTCTTATGGGGTGATGTGGGGAAGCCAGGGGTGGACTCAGTGGAGAGCTACAATGGGGAGGACAGCATCTCTCCCGGATCCCACAGCCCTGCACTTCGCTGCAGCTGTGAGCATCAGGCCACACTAACACGCTCCCAGTACACGTTTGCTTGGCGAGGCACCGTGTGAGAAACACAACCCCTAAAAGCCAAGGCCTGAAATAAAGTGTGCTTCAAAAGGCTGATTTTGGTTCTTGACAGACCATTACACTCATCCTCCTGGTTGGTCTAGGCAAACATTTCGGCCATTACTTGTACAAAGGGGCCATCTCTGCCCACAAGTATTTATAAAACAATTCTGGAACAATTACAGGAAAGTTGAGGACTCCTGTGGTACAATCAGCATAAAGCTTTTCTTTTCCTTATTGAAAAGATGGTGAACAAAATTAATTCTGCATTCATGCCAAGAGGTAATGAAATAAACACTGTTACACTAATGTTAATATGTGACTTTTAGAGTCAGATAGTCAGTAATCATGTTTTATGAAATACACGCCTCATTGACGTCAGCCCCAAATAAGTTATTACTTCTGTTCATTAAATGCACAAAAGTACATCAGGCAAAATTAGATTATTTTATAGCAATCTATTTCATTAATTTTTTACCAATAAAGTAAGTACTGAAGCATAATTTCTCTTCAAACACAATTTTAAATTGATAGCTTACTCGTTTAGAAAAGGACACACAGCAAGGAGTGACCAATTTAAATGGATACTTCCTGCTATTAACACAACTGCAAGTTATTGTGATTTGTCACCCCTGGAAAACCTTCATGATGAGAGAACCCTCTGGTAAAGGAACTGGCTCCTCAGAGATTCTTTTCTGGAGGGGTGGGAGGTGGTGAGTTGAAAGTGGAAACTAAGTCTATCCTTACGACATTGACTGTCCAAGTTTCCTGATGGTAAAAAGAAATTACTCCTTTGACAAGATCTGGCAATCAGGTCAAACACTGAAAGTCCAGAATTCAAAATCAGTGAGGGTGCTTCTGTGTGAATGGAGGGAGCTACCTAGCAGCCTCTTTCTCTGTGACTGGGCAAAAAAAAAAAAAAAAAAATCAAATTCCAGTGAGTTCTCCACTGGTGTTTCAGTACGGTTTGCTAACGACGGAGGAGCTGATTTTCTACTTTAAATGCAGCACATGGTGCTGCCTCTGGGTGTCTGAGACCATTTCTATTGGCATTATTAACTCCAGAGTCGATCTCTGAATTATGGAGAACTTGGTCTTATATGGTATAAAGCATCATAATACCTCTCTAAAATACTAAATTGAAAAAACTTCTGTAAAAAGTTAAATTGTAAAATATTTCTGCCCCCAAAGTTTTGAATAAGGGATTGTGGGTCTGGGTCTGTATCCTTACCTGGACCTGTTGCTGTATGTCAACCAAATCACCATTGTGGCCTGAGGCTTACCTTCACACCCTCATGGGGAGGGCAGGTAGACAATTCCGGGCACGGGCAGAAAGCATCCAAGGGGCTGTCCAGGGGCAATCTCAGGAGGCCTCATGGGATGATAGTGAAGGTAAGATCTGAAAGGAGAAGTGCTTCTCTCATTACAACAGGCAGGAGCACAGAACGCTAGCCCCCTCCACCCTGGCCAGTGTAGACAGCCAAGCAGGTATGAAGGCAGGAACACGACCTGTGTGAGAACCTAAGAGCATGGAGCACAGAGAGGACGGCAGAGGGAGGAAGAAGAGGAGTTCAAGTGCACAGGTGTGGACAGCCCAAATTGTGGAGAAATTTGATTTTTATGTTAAGTGTTCTAAACAACAGGGGTTGTATTTAAGGGAGGGGGAAAACATGACCAGATTTATCATTTTAAAAGATAACTCCGAGGCAAGAGAAAACACAGAGGAAACTTAAATGCCTACCACTAAGTGAAAGAAGCCAATATGAAAAGGCTGACTTCTGTATGATCCCAACTCTAGGACACTGGAGAAAAGCTAAAACTAGTTGATAATTAAACTATCGGGGTTGCCAGGGGCTAGCATGGGAGGAATAAACAGGGCCGTGAAACTGTTGCATACTACGGACTTAAGGTCATTTGCCCAAACCCTTAGAAATATCCCAAGGGTGAATCCTCAGGGGAAGCAGGGACTCTGAGTGAGAATGAAGAGTCTGTGTAAGTCCATCTGTTATAACAAATATGCCCTCTGTTGTGGGGTATTGGTAATGGGGGAGACTATGCATGTGTGTAAGGGCAGGGCATGTTTGGAAACTCCTCTCACTTTTACTGTGAACCAAGAACTGCTCTAAGAAGATAAAATTGTTAAAAAAAAAAAAAATAAAGAGGTAACTTTGGCTGATTTGTAGTGAATGGACTAAGGGAACAAAAGCAGAAACAAGACCAGCTTGAAGGCCTTTTCAGCAGAACAGGAGAGAAGAGGAGGTGGATTGTAGTAGAGTGGGAGGTAAGGATACAAGTCAAAATTTTCTTCTTTTTTTTATTATTACTTTTTTTTTAAAGATAGAAAGCACGAGCACATAAGTAGGGGGTAAGGGGCAGAGGGAGAAGGAAAGACTCTTAAGCAGATTCCATGCTGGACATAGAGCCCCATATGGGGCTTGATCTCATGACCCTGAGATCATGACATGAACCCAATTCAACAGTGAGATGCTTAACCGACTCAGCCTCCCAGGTGCCCCGGAAGGTAACATTTTAGAGGGTTAATCATGGAAACTTCTTTAATGGACTATGGGAGTGAGCAGGCAATGAGGGATGGAGACCAGGGAGCAATACTTGGGGGAGATATATGAATTCACCTTTGGGTACTACAGCCCCTTTCAAAATAGAGATGTAAGCAGGCATCTCATATATAGATCTGGATTAGGAAGCAAAGATAAATTTGGGGTCATAAGCTTATGGAAGGCAGTTAACGCCATCACAATGTAGGGAATTCACAAGATGACTTGGGGAAGGAGAGTATAAATAGAGACATGAGGTTGTCTGGGATCAAGACCGAGTCAACGATAAACTTTACAAGTCAAGCAAAGGTTAATAAGAGAAGCCAATAAGATATGAGGAAAAACAGAGAAAGACAGAGAAAAAGGTACTCCAGAAAGGTCAGCTCTATTTTGTGCCACCAAGTTATCCAAGACGATGAGGACAGTGAAATGTCTAAATGATCTTTGTTGTCATTTCTAGCTGGCTGGCTGGTCCGTGGAAAGGATGAAATATGGTTCATCCCACCACTACTGTAAGCTATCGGGTACAGTTCATAAAAAGCACAGAGTTCAGAGCCAAAGCCTAGGGCAAGTACTCCCTCTGCTCCCCTACCCTTCAGGGAGGGACCCCCCCCCCCCGCCCACACTGCCCTCAGCACCAGCATGAATAGCTTCTAAGAAGCCATCCTGACCAGTTAGGGGCTGCATGTCCCTGTCACAGGCCTGCTTAGGAGACCTCACTCCTTCCCATCATCACATTCCATTTATGGGATCATGCAGATGTATTCTGCTGCCAGGTTTTAATTCAGTGCAGGGGAGGTGGTGAGCTGCAACCCTGCACCCACAATCTCAGTATTAGAAGCATGATGGGTGCTCCACAAACATCTGTAGATAGAAGAGACGTTCTTTTCATTGGCGAAGACTGTGCTGTGGCTGACAATGGTGGGTTTGCTTTAAAATCAGACCAATGTAGTTTGGGCATCACCGAATGGCTTGATGCTGGAACAACCTTATACTTAGACTCAAAATTCTAAGTGATAGAATTTAGAAATTGCTAACTAAGGCCTCCTACCTAAAAAAATTTATTTACCTTGTTTTAATAGAGGGCTAAAAACTCCCATGACATTAACTCCTTTGGCTTTAAAATTCTTCAACTTACACAGTTATTCTTTGAGAGAGGTCACATGTGTAGTCACTCTCAACCACACTCATGGTAGGACATATCAGAACAGTGAGCTCCCAGCAGTCCCAGAGGACATGACTGGGAGTGCTAAGATTTGGAATGAGAAAGAAGTGTTCTGACTACCAGGACTCCTCCTTTGAAGCTAGGACTCTACACAGTCCTGGAATTTGAATAAAAGAAAAAGAAGAAGCAACAACCAATTTCCTTCCCTACATCATAGGAGTCAAGCAATGGTAAAAACAAAAACTAAAAACTAAAAAACTAGCTTATAGAGTTGTAAATTCCAAAATCAACTTCTGCCCTCACTATGGGCACAGGGCTGACAAGGAGCACAAGCAGGACTCAAAAAGAGAATTGCATCACATGAAAGCCAAGCTCTTTTGACTAATCCATGCTTCCTCTGACTCCTGAAATCTGCTTAGGTAATTACCACGGAGAAACTAGCCCTCCCTTGCTCCTGATTCACACCCCTGCTCATAACCTACTATTTTCACATTTAAAAGCCCATCCAGAACGCAGCCAAAGGTTAGGATTACTGATATTTTGTATATTCAAACTAAGGACTGGAGTCAGCCAAAGACCTCGGTGCTAACACATTGTTCCCAGTTTGGTCAGAAATCCACGAAGATTTGATGCCTGCCTCATGTCAGACACTGAATTCCAGCAGATATATTACTGTATTTACCCACCACAGAAACCCACAGATCTCACGTCCCCACACTTCTTCAGTTAGAAGACTGAGAGTCAAAGAAAAGAAATAATTTTGATAAGGCTGAAAGCTGAGGAGTAATGGACAGATTTGCTTCCATGCAAGCATAGAGATTAGTGAAATCATTCCTGGTCATAGGCGCTCTGCCACCAAATCTAAATCCAACAACTATTAAAATGTTTTGGACTTCAGTTTGTATGTTTCTAGAACAATCTACTAAAACTGTCAAGTGAGTTAGTACCTGTACCCCATGGCTACCCACAGCTGGCATCCAGAAGTTCCAGAATCAGTATTTTTTTTAAGCATCAAAATGCCCCAGGGGCAATGGGTCAGACAATCTTCCTTCTCCCAATCCAGCTCCTCAGCAGTCAGCTGTGCCAATAGCACACAAATGTCTGCCGTTGCAAAACAAAGCACTCAGTACAAACCCCAAAGATTTGGGCCAACAGGATGCCAAATGGCTGGTGTCCTTTTCTCTTCACACACGTCTACCCTCCACCTAGAATGGTCTAGACCGTTCTAGACCGTTAGAATGGTCTAACTCTTGTGACCTTGAGTAAATGTGGTCCTCATGAGGACAGATACTCGCTTTTGGTACAGATAAATTGTGTGGACACAGAACATATTGCCAGCCCTCTGGGGGATAAATGACACACTAATACATACAAACTGGGACATCATGTTCCCCTCATCGATCATTCATAGAATCAGCCACAGGACTCCTCCTGAGCTCCATTTTGACCTATATGTCCTTCTAGGTGAATACCTCTTTCCTCAAAGATCTAAGTGTCCTAAGTTTACAAGAAATGGTGGGGTTCCACACAACTAAGCCCCTCATTGGCCCAGGCAAGTGATGGCAGAGTCGGGGTCTTCCTGGTCAAACTAACCTGCAGGGACACCTGTTTCAAGACTCAGGGAGACAAACGCACCCCCTGCTGTCCTCATTTCCAATTCCTCTTAACTTTTCTATTTTCATGGCATCATAATTAAAATTATAGCTCTTTTATTTACATAATATAATACAGGTATTTCTTTCACAAATTTACCTTAATTTCTCATAAGAATCCTATCTTGTGTCTAATAAGAAACCTGTGAAAAGGCATTACAAGTTAATAGAAACTGAGAACCAAGTGACTTCCCCGAGTTCTGACCTTGTGGGTGACAGAGCCAGGACCTGGACAGCAATGTTCACCCCAAACCTCCTGCTCTTCTTGCCAGGACACGGTGGCCCAGACTCCCTGTGCCCACACGTTCTCGCTTTGGGTGTCAGGGAAAGAGGGCTAAATTCAGAAGGTGCCTCCTGGCTCCTGCCTGATGGCATGACCTTGGAAAAGTCACCCAGAATCAGTCTCTTTCTGCAAAACTGAGAGAGGCCGGCACCTTCTCTGGACTGGGGTGCTCTTACAATCCACAATCCACTCTCCACCCAGTGGCCAGAACAGTATTTTTAGAACATAAATGCCCTTTGCTTTCCTACCAGCACCCTCCAACACTCTGACCTTGAACAATAAACAACTTTTCACTGTAATGTATAGACCCTACCTGATCTGGGCTGTGCTGTCTGCTCCATTGTGCCCCTCCACTCCCCTATTCCGTCACCGTCCTGCAGCCACAGCGGCCCTTTGCACGGGCCTCCAACAAACCAAGCTCACTGCCGCTCTCACAGCTCTTAGCCCTCCAGGGCAGCCCGTTCTCACTGTTGGGGTTTGAGAGGCCGCCCCATGTCCTCTCTCTAAAGGAGCTCCTTCTCTGCCGTCACTCCCCTCCCAACCCATCGCCCCAGTGCTTCATGTCCATCACACTATCACCACCTCAATTCTATTTGTCTTTCTGCTTTTCATTTATTTCCCCCCTCTCCTCTCTCTACTCCTTAATGACAATACACACCCCCCATGTCTTCTTTACCCTCCATCCCTGTCTCCATTTTGTCCCTAATGTCTTAATGTCTGGCACCCGCTAGGAGCTCAAAGCATCTTTGTCAAATAACAAATCATCTGTAAAAAGACATATAAATAAAAAATATAACCACTAAATTCAGATCATAAATTTATGACTATTTGTTTTGATCTGGGCCAAAATTTACTGCCCTACTGCCTAAATCAAAACAAAACAAACAAAAAACAAAAAGACCCATAGCACTCCTAAGCAGATTTAAAAGGCAAACAAGAAATTTTGAAGAAAACTCTTCTTAAGTATTAAAGCAACAACAGAGACCAAATATACCACCTGTGGGAAACCAAGGAATCTTGAAGGAAGTAAGACCTGTGGGACCTCTGGTCACAGCACCTTGTTTAGGGATTACTATTACATATTTGCTTTAAGATAATGAAACAGTATTTAATATTTCTCCTCGTTCCTCTAATTCAGACTTGATGAATTCAGAGCACCTACAGAAATTCCCTACCACAATCTCTTCATCCTGCCAGCCTCCTTCCTTGCCCTGCCTTCTGGGCATTCTTCAAAACTTGACTCTCTTGCCTTAGGCAGGAGAGAAAGAAGAGTTAGCCCTAGAAGGGAAAGCCCTGCCTTTCCTCTGAGGGGACAAAGAAACCATGCACAGGGATGCACTGAGCTGCCCACAAAGTGTCCAATCAAAGACTCAGTAAGGGCCAGCACCTCATTCGCACTGATTCTCGATGCTCACCAACACTGAATTTTATAATCGTAACTAAGCCGCAATACCCCTGAACAAGAGCTATGTCTTCTGTTTCATTCTTATTCCCCAAAGCATAGGACTTATATCCAAGAAAATACCTACAATTGATTCCTACCCATTAACATAAATTAAGCATGTCTTATTACATTTACCTTTTCAGGTATTTCCCACATCTTTCATCATCACATTATTAGGACTACAGAGAAAAGACCGAGGGCTAGCACATAAGATACTAAAATGCAGGAAAGTTTCTTTTAAAAATAAATAAATACAAACTGCTTTATGCACAGCTTGTAAAATCAGAAATTAATTGATGCAAATGTGCTGACACACATTCTAATGTCTTTATTTTCAACATCATTTAACAAGTGCCGATCTCAACTATTTTTCAGAAGAGCCATTTTCTTAATGCCTGTGTTAATGTGTTCATTATTTCAATATTTACGCTCATATAATACTTTTTTCGCAAGGAGTTTCTGGACTTTATACCCAACAAACAGCACAGAGAGGAACTTTTTCAGGAAGGAAGGGGTGTAAGAATAAGCAAAGGGAAGAATCCTTCACTGCCAATACTTAGGGAATATTAGTAGTTCATATTATTCCTCTTCAGATATTGATTCCTTGGGATTCTCATCGATCCAATCAGAGAATGTGACCACGTGCTAATAAGTGATCACCTCAGCCAACTTCCCCAAGGAACTTCCCCATGTAAGGAAATCTCTCTCATTTTAAAAGCATGCCCTCCATCACCTACCTTTGCCCTATTTAGGGAAACTTTTGAGGAAATAATTCTTATTAGCCTGACAAAACAGTTTTTGACCTCAAATATTTTGCTTCCCTAGCACTGCCTATGAGCTAAGAAATAGCAAGAAGCTAAAAATGATTTCTTCAACAGCAAAAGGCAGGAACCCTTAGTCACACCTCTGTTTCTGTAGCTGCCTCTGTATTTACCACCAGACTGGGCTTCAAAATCCACAACAACTACACACAGAAAGCTTAAAACCCAGCCTGAGGAAACTAACCAAATATTTAAATGTAGTTTGGTCCTTTTAAAAAAAACAAAACAAAACAAAACAAAAAAACACTTAAATTAGCGTGATTTTAAGACACACTCTTCCATAATATTTTCTTTTTGAATGTTAATAGAAAAATAATCGTATTTCTCAACTACCTGAAGTATACAACAATATTCAAAGAACTATCACCTATTATCTATCGATAAGTAAATATCCCTTTCGGAACTCACATTGAAGGACAACACAAAAGACTGCCTATGAGACAAGCATCTCAATGGCTAATCATACCCTCATTCGTTAACATCTGCCCTGGTAACTCCTGATTCAAAGCCTTAAACTTTGCTTTCTTAAAATACCATCCTCCCATCCCAGGCTGTTAAATTTCTACCATTTGTCCACTACTTTCCAGTGATTAATTTTTCAGATTTTCAGAGGTTCTCCAGATATCACAAGCGACCCACTCAGACCTCATCTTTCAAGCCATGTAAGAGAGGTGTCCCTATTCAACTTGAGGCCTGTCGAATTCAGTTGGCAAAGATGAACAGAGTGAACACGCAGAACATTCTGATAAAGAACCATGACTAACACCTGCTGAACTACTCAGTAAGACTGAGGTCTTCAGAAATCCCTTTTTATAGGGAAGCACAAAAGAATCTATGTTAGAACAGGCATTTACAGCCAGGAATATTTGTCTCTAGAAACTGAAATTATGCTATTCTAGTCCACTCAGTAAGTACCCTGCTTTCATTTTCAGCATGTTTGTGAGCACACCTACATCATTTAGGGGGACATTAATAACCAACCTGACTTACTACCCATGAGTCACCATTCCCTTTCCTGGGTTCAAGTTTGGTGATTGGTAAACTATCTGGTATCAAGGTTTTCACTGCAATCACATAAAGAATTAGTTCAGAAGCTGCCAGTGATGAAGACAGATTGAAGAGGCCTTCAATTCCCTGGTTCAAACATTTAAAAACACTGCTGACAATTTTAAAAATAAATCTGTAAAACCTGTGTCAAATTCAAAAGCAAGAAAGGGGACCCTTTGGTAGAAAATAGGAACTGAAGACCACAGCACAGAGTAGGAGTTGAAGTTGCAGAAATCTGGAGGTACCTGAATATACATGAGGTTCTAGGGTTTAGCACTCATGCTTCAACTGGTTTTGAGGCCATATTTGGTGGAAAACTAGCCCCATGCTTCCTCCAAAAATAAAGGCCAAAGATGGAAAGCTATCTCAGCTAGAACAGAAACCTAAAACAAAAAGACTCTGCCCACTTTCTCCAAAGCTTGATTTGAAAGCAGACTCTCCTTCAGGGCTGTGGGATGATTACATAACAGGATTATTACAAAGTACACAGAACCCCTAAGTGGCCCTTTCTTACTACTCACTTGATATGAGAACCTAAGGGAAAAGCTAGTATAAAAACTGGTCAGCACTGAAATCCCCATCCGAGGAAACTGTGAAAGAAATTAATTCCCACTGAAGATGAGCTCACACACAAAAACACAAAGCACTAGAGAAAACTGTCTGAAATGACAACTGACCAACCAATGAAACCAAGGAGAGATTTCTCACCCCCTGGAAGAGTAACATGCCCAAAGGAAGTATAAAGGACCAACTCCCCCAAACAGGCAAAAAAAAAAAAAAAAAAAAAAACAAGTAAACTTAAAAAAGGAAAAAAAAAAGAAGAGAGAGAATGAACTTTTGGAAATGGAAAACCATTATAAAATTAAGAAAGTCATAAAACGGTCAAAGGATAAGACCATTCAAAAGAGCAAATTTCTGATTTGAAAGACAGACTTGAACAGACTATCCTGAATGCAGTATACAGAAATGGAGAAACATTTCAAGCGTTTCCTGACTACAAGTCAAGACTTCAGGGAGCTGTGAAGATCAAATATAGTGTAAAGACAAGTCACTATATATAGATAAATAACTCTGGAGAGAGAGAGAGAGAGAGAGAGAGAGAGATGTTAAAATCTCAGGGGACAATAAAGTTAACCTGTTAACACAAATAACCTGAGGTGAAAGCTCTGCTCTGAACAAGCTGGTCCCTGAGGATCCTACTTCCCCCTGACCTTGCTGCTTTGCAACCTCCTATATTATTCATACTCCAGGAGGCTCTTCCTACATAGTAACCTGCCTCCCCTTCTTTATGCAATTACCTTGCTCTCTGTTTAATACTTTAAATTCCAAATCCATAAATTTGGGTAAAATATGCACAGGCACAAATTAGTTTCCTCTTAAATTTGCTTAGAAGGACAGACCATCCCTTGGCTGTCTTAAACATGTCCTGGAAAGCTGAACTTCATGGCTGAATTAAAAGACCATGGTTTGCCCTGTGGTTAAAATTCTCATTATCCTATGATCTTCTGATTTAAGCTTCAAAAATATTTTTCTCTGGCATAAAGAGACTTTTGATATTTTAGCTGTAATCCAAATCAATTCCTAAATTTATAACCACCTGATGTGTATATTTTACTCCGGTCAGTGAGACTCAAAATTTCTATAAAGACTTACTTCTTTCTGTAAATTTTCTGTGCCTGAGGCCCCTGTCTTTTAATGAAGAGTACACAAAACATGGAATCATGCGACCACATGAGGAAGGACCTGGGCCACATTTATGAAGGGCAAATTGAAGGGAGCCAAGAGTTAGCATCTGGCATTTGTCAGTCAGCTTGCCAGGAGAAAGCAAAAGGTCTACCAAGGAGTTGCTGAGATGCCAGAAAATCTGCTTTAGAACAGGATTGTTCAGGATGATGGGCTACATGGTGGGAGAACATGAGTAAACACAGCACTCTAGAAAGTCATTGCCAACCATCAAAACAAACCCATGGGATGAACCTGACTCACAGAAATCTAGACTCTAAATGGACAGAGTAGAATTACAGCAAACATATTCAGTCCCAAATGGCATGCCATTACAAAACCAAATAAAAGACAGTCATCCCTTGGGAGTCCACCATCCTTTCAAAATTTCAAAACCATCATGCATACATCTTTTCATTTGATTTCAAACAGTTGGGGAGGTAGGCTCAGGAGGTATTATCCCCTTTGAAGATGTATAAAACAAAGATTACAGAGATCCAATGATACAGAAAACATTGCATTGAACATAATAAATGCCTAGAAAGAAAGCTCACCGTTAAGAATGATAAGGTTTTACAACAGATGCTCCTGACAAGTAAATTAAAAAAGAGAGATGACAACTAGTATTTATTTTTCTCCCAATTCACTTGACTAAGTAAATATTAGCCCAATAGAAATATCTCATGTAAAATGAAACCACATTCTTTCATGTCCTCTCTCTTTTGTTTCTTCCTTGCCCTTATTGTAACTTTCTGATATATGCATTTATTAACTGTTTATTGTCTGCGTTTCTCACTAGAACATACACTGCAAGAAAGCAGGCTTGTTGCCTGTGTGTACTACTACATCTCCATTACCAGAGGGCCATAATATAAGGTTAATAAATATTTGTGGATATGTGAAATGAGGATGAATACATTGAAGGTCTCATATGTTACATATTTCACAGACCATCTTATTTTTTGGAACTAAATGTCTGAAATACCATGAGATGATTAAGAGGTCGGTGATGAATTGCCGACACAATTCTATTTGCATTTGTACAGAAAAAAATGTGTGTTACGTGTTTAATGAAAGTTGGCTTTCAGGGGAAGGCCCAGTTGGGCATGTTTCTGCTGTAGTTCAAGGTACACTCCTTCATGGGAAACTGTTTTGAAAATGAGGCCCCACTATCTCATTCCCTGACCACTAACTGAATGTTCTCAACAGGAAGGTCATGCTGGCTGTGTTTTATTTTAATCGAGGATGAAAATCTCTGGCTGCATAAAGTAGAGGCTCTAACTAGGCATTAATCCCTGAACTTTTAGACGCTAGACCAAGAAAGTGCCTGGTGAAAAGGCACCGGCGGTACAGTGCAGCAGACGCAGGTGTGGAAAGGGAGGGTCTGCATGGATCCAAGGGTCCAACCTCAGGTCCCACTTCTTCCCAGCTGTGTGACCTTGGGGCATTTTCCTTTCGTTTCCAGGCCTCCACTTCTCCTCTGGAAAGTTGGCCATGCAATGTCTTCTCACAAGGATGCTGTGAGTGCTGACTGAAATCGCCTGTGAGGGTGGTGTGATTGATTATACCAGTGAAACTTAGGCTCATTCATTTGGAATCAAAGATAGTAAATCAAGGGCTGTGATTTTCCACAAAGTTCGGTGAGTATTACTCAAAGGGGAGAAGAAAAATAATTTGGAAAACTTTAGATCCCGAAAACAAAATTGTTTTTGAAGCTTAACATCTTTTCCTTGCATTAAAAAAGCCAAATACCTGCGCATTGTCATCAAAAAATAGGATCCTTTCAGGCAGACTCAAAGGCTCTCTCTAGTTGTCTGAGTTCGACTGAGGCCTGTCCTTACAAGCCCGTTTCGGAACCTCACAAAGGATCTGTTCCGGGCTTCAGAAACTGGATTGTGAGGAAGCGGCTTTGAAAGAAACCCAGGCAGACATTCAATTAACATGAATGGAAGACGGGTTTGGAGCACACTTCGCTCTACCCTGTGAGCAGCTCCGGCGCGGTCCTTGGGGAGTCCCTCCCCAGCCAGTGCAGGACAGAACGACAGTCAGCGTCCCCTACGGCCTAGGGCGGTGGGAGACAGGAGGCTCTAGCGGCCCCGCGGTTGGGGTATGTGGAGAGGGGTGCCCGGAGGCAGGCCCGCGTCAGGGGCTGCGCCCCACGGCCTGGGCCTCACACAAGGTCCTGCACTTCGGAGGCCCAGCCGGCTGGACTGCTCTGCCGTCACAGTCGTGAAATTCTTACACGGAGGCTCACAATGTCAGTTCCTCTGGTCCCGCAAATCACGCACAACCCAGAGGACGCCAGCGAGCTCTCCTCAAGAACCCGCCAACACGCGGCGCTGGGGACTCTATTCCCAGCGCCATTCCCCGGGACACCACAGCTGTGGCCCATCCCGTCCCAACCGCGCACAGGTCACGGCTGGCCCGCCTGCCACACCTGACGGCGCCCCGAGTCTCTCCCGGGCCAGCGCCGGCACCAGCAGCTCAGAGAACTCGCGCGTTCCTCACGCGGCTGGCGGGGTACGGGCTCCAAGGCGCGGGGCATGCTGGGGCCGGATGCCTTCCGGGCGGGAGTCCTGGGACGGAGCCGGGGGCGGGGCGCCGTCGGGAGAGCGTCGTCTGGGGGTAGAGGCTGTTCCGGTGAGCACACTCTCAGGGACCTGTGGGTCAGTCTGTTCTCCTTGAGCCCGAAACCTGAGCGGCTCTCCCCCTGCCCTCCCTACCCCCAGCCCTGCCCTGGCTCCCAGAGTGCGCATGCTCAGTTCCCCGAGTGCTTCAGGTCGGCGGCACCTGAACTCGTCGCCGTCCGCGCCTTCCCGCACAAGCTGTCTTTCGACCCCTCCTGACAAGGCCTGGTTTCTGCGCCTCAGAAGCAAAAAGGCGGCACTGTGGGCCAGTGACGCATTCGGATGAAACTTCCCGAACTGTTCCCAAGTGCGACCCCTCCCGTGAGGCGCCCGTCCGCTGCGCACACAGTCCCTAAAGAGGCTGAACCGCGAAAGCGAGGGTTCCGGTGCCCCTCGCCCCGCCCGGCGCCCCCTGCCCGTTCTACCCCGGGACTCCCCGCCCAGACCCCTCCCGTGCCCGCCCAGCCACGCACACCCCAGCCTCCAGGGCATGAACTCGGGGTGTTAGACACTCTCAAGCAGCACATAGTTCCCACTTTCGCTGAGAGAATCTAGCACCCTCATTCTATTTCATTTAAGCGACAGTGTGTCCCCTTCAGAAAGAGGGAGCCGGGAACTTAGTTCCTGCGCGCCCTGGCCGCCCGCGGGAGGGAGTTTCCCGGCCGCGGGGCCAGGGGCGATTTGCGCGGGCCCACAGCGCCATCTAGGGGCTGCGCGCTGGAGCCACAGCCTGCCGAGCCCTCTGCGGACGTGCGTGCTCTGTCCAGCTGCCCAGAGGGGCTCCACGTGCACCTGCCAGCTCCTTTCTCAAGTCAACCGTCCCAAGGTCTAGGATTAGGAGGGGTAGGAAATCTGCTGGGCGTAGGCTAGAAGAATGAAGTTAGGGACTCTGGCATATGAAAAGGGTCCATCTGGGTACTCCTGGAAGTTAGTCCTAGGGATGGTGTTCCCTGGGAGCACCAGTAGAAAATTAGTCTCAACAAGTTTAAACAGAAGAAGGTGGCATGGCCCACCCAGAGTGCAGTTGGGGAAAAATAGTAGGATGTGCTAGTCAAGGTGTCAAGGATGACTCCAAAGAAGCTTTCCCTGAACAACTGAAACAACTGAGTCGTCATTTACTAAGTTAGGGAAGACGCATGTACAAAGGCGTCTCATAGCTCCATACAAATAAAATCCCAAGTAGGAAAGAAAGAAGCTGATCACCACCCCCCCCACCACCACCACCTTCCCTGACTGAAGATGACCCTCTTTTGACAGACCTGAGGTGGGGAGGAGAAATCTCAATGTTGAAACAAGTTCAAAGTTTAGATCTTTTTTAAAGACTGTATTTATTTGAGGGGGGGGGGGCAGAGAGCAGGAGAGCACACAGAGGGAGAGGGAGAAGCAGACTCCCCACTGAGCAGGTAGCCCCATGTGGGACTCCATCCCAGGACCCTCGGATCATGACCTGAGCCAAAGGCAGACGGTTAACCGACTGAGCCACCCAAGTGCCCCCAAAATTTAAATTTTTAACATGAGAATGCAGATGTTACTTAAAATTCAGCACTTTGTCTTAGCAAGTCATAGTCAGGAAAGACTTGAAGTAAGTGAATGAATACCCTAAAAGAGAGGATTTAAAAGGGAGAGTGAGATATAGTAAAGTTGTTTGACACATGACTGCCATGAGTCGGGCTGTTTCAAGATTAACTGTATAAAAATTCAGAGATTGTTAACCATTTTTTGACCATTTATGTATTCTTCATTGTGTTTTAAATGTCTTGTACATTGGATGTCCCCACATATTTATTCATCCAAGTATCTAATGAGCAAGTGCTATGAGCCTGTTGATGTACCCAGAAATTTGGGGGCCAGAGATGAATAAGACATGGCCTCTGTCCTGAAGGACACATAACCCTAATGGATGTTATCACCAGTAACTAGGAAAACTACGGTACCCACTTTGAATGCCACCAAAACTCAGGAGGGTTGGTCAGAGGGAGCTGAGAAGGGACTCCGTGAAAGAGATATTTGAGCTGCTCAGGAAATATGTGTTATCTTTAATGTGTATTTCTTCTGTTACTTAACAGAAATATTTAAATGTAGAAGGGATTATGCAATGTCAGATTTGCAGGCCAGAGAAATTGCCATGAATAAGTGTGAGTTTATTTTAATGTTTGGAGAATGTGGATATCCCCAGACACCAGTCAAATGCTGCAGTTTTCAAATGCTGTGATTGTTTCCCCGCAAGAAAACACCCCCACCCCCGAGGGACTGGTGGTTGGATAGAACTCCAGCTATTCCCTCCATCCTGTCTCTCCCCCCATCCTTCCTGATAAACTCCCCATCTCGGTTCACTGGTGCCTAAAATTCGATAGCAAGCATTTCATGTTTTAATCTTTAAAGTTTAGCCCCAGTTAAAGTGCAGATGCCTGTGAACAGAGAGTATATTATGTTTGGGAAATAAAATACAAAAGAAAATCTTCTCCTAACCCAGAAAACCTCTTGATAAGGTAAAAGAGAAAGAAAACAATGTTATTATTGAATAAGCATTAAACCAGAATGTGATGCTCATTATAGGAGAGTCTGCAAAGAGTTTGCAGAAACAGCAGGAAATCTCACCCTTGTACATAGCCAAGCAGATGCATTCCATTACATACATGTGTTCAAGATAACCAGCAAGCAGTCCATGAGAGGACTTACAGCAATGTTTATCACACACGGTTAATCCCAAATTTGCTTGGTAATTGTTATGACCATCTGTTTGCTACTTGGCTTTGTCCAAAGAAGAAGCAAAGTGCTATCCTTATGAAAAGAGGTGTGTTTTTTTGTTTGTTTGTTTGTTTTTTTAATTTGGAGCCAAGCACTTAAGCAAAGTCAGGTCCCTACTGTCCCACAGAAACTGGGAGATAGGGGTGCTATCTTCCCTAATTGGTTACATTGGAAAGAGATGGTTCTCAGGTCCTTGGGAGACATTTCTGGCAAGAGGTTTAGCTGCTTCTTCTTTTTCTTCTTCTTTAAGATTTACTTATTTATTTGAGAGAGAAAGAGAGAGAGCAAGCACAAGCAGGAGAAGCAGCAGAGGGAGAGGGAAAAGCAGGCTCCCCCCTGAGCAGGGAGCCCAACACAGGACTCCATCCCAGGACCCTGGGATCATGACCTAAGCCAAAGGCAGATGCCCAACCAACTGAGCCAGACCAAGAGGTTTCGCTTTCAAAAAAGATTTTCATGTATTTTTAAGGGATGGAGAAAGAACTTACAAGGCTTCTAAAAGTAAATGCTCTAGGAAAAGAGGGTAGGAGACATGGAGTTTCTTCCCTTATTTTCAACAGTGAGAATTAAGCCTCTTACAATTTGTATTTGCCCTTACAACTACTAGTCAGTCACACTTCAGCATGGTAGAATTTTGTAGGTAGTTGTCTGAGGAAAAGTTCTTATAAAGGTTCAGACTGTGTGCATACCAAGGGGCTTGCCTCCCTGGGTATAAAGGGTGTTGCTGAAGCTGACAGCAATCAGAGAGAAGAGCTAGGGGCCAACAGCTGAACACAGCTTTTGTTCCATCATTTTAACCTGTAATTTATTTCTGAAACTCATGTAAGCTCCTTCCAACTCCAGCCATCTGCCTGTCTTTCCTCCAGTGCCTGAATACCCAAGCTTCCTTCTAAAAAACAATTAAGAAATTATGCTAACAGATCCCAGAAGCTGCTTTGACTCAGTTTGCCAGGTGAGATCATTCTTTAAGTGGTGACAGACAAAATGACTCTGAGGCACTCCAAAGCAAAAAAAACATGCCAGTGTCTAGCGCCTTCTGGTTGGATGTACACTTCTGAGGATTGTTTCATGATATGTCAGAAGACCACAGCTCAAAGAAGATGCTCTCCTTTGTACAGGCATTAAATCACCAGTATGCCTTGGAAGTGATTGCATCTAGGCCTTTAGGTCCCCGAGATTTGCCAAAGGGGTTCATGGGCCAGAATTCCCATGTTACATGCTACAGTTCTCTGGTATTGGGGAATCTGCCCTTGCCTTTCTGGACCCACATCCAGACAACTGATACCCAAAAGCCCCTTCAGGGGCAAACACCACCAGCATCTAGACCTTCATTCAGCAAATGCTTCCTCCGTGCCTATGGTGTGCCGGGATAGGTCTTCAGCTTTGGGTACTAGAAATGGGGAGACGCAGCCCCTACCTTCTGGGGACTCAAAATAGCTCATGCTTAAGGAGGGGTAGGGCTACATGTTAACAGTCAGGGAACTAACTACCAGCAACTACAAGCTTTATTTATTTTACAGGGCTGTGGGAAGGAGAAGAAAAGAGAGAATTTTAAGCTGACTCCAAGGGCAGCAGGGAGCCTGATGCAGGGCTCCATCTCAAGATGAACCTGAGCCCAAATCAAGAGTCAGATGCTTAACCTACTGAGTCACCAGGCACCCATATGCCTGACACTTTTTAAAACCATGTTAAATGTATTAACTTGTTTAATTCTCACAAACAATGAGAGGAATTATCAATTTCTGCAAATGAAAGATGAGACACAAAGAGGGTTAACCTCATGCCCAAGATTATTCAGCTAGTGAGTAGCAGAACTGAGATCTGGATCCAGACAGTATGGCTGTGTGTTTGTGTGTGTGTGTGTGTGTGTGTGTGTACACAAGCTCACACACACACAATGTAACACAATGTAACCAAAATCTCTATATGAGCACAGCTGGATGTGCCCCAGCCATGTCCAAAGCGAACAGAAAGAGGATACTCTATTTCTACGCTTCACTAGCCCAACACTACAGTCCAGTGACTGGTCACATTTAACAGTGTGTTGATATACTTGGCTTTTAAATGGATTCCACAGACAGAAATCATTTTACAGAAGAAAGAAGAATAAAAATTAAAGAATTGAAAAATATCTCTAGTGCCTGAACATCCCAGAACTACTGAATCATCCCCGTATCCAAATTAAATGTTGGGATCTAAAAGCAAATAAAAAATCAGTGAGTCCTTTTGCAGGCTTTCCCAAGAACCTGCACATTTTTTTTTGAGATCTCTCTGCTCTGCACCTGCCAAGTGAATTATTAAATTTATGAGGGTGAAGCAAAGCCAAAGCTACTGATCAGTGAAATTAGTTGCAACTGGGTGGAAGAGCTTCACTGCTGAGAACTCCAGCAAACGGCAACATTGCTCGGAGCGGGCAGGATTCTGCTGGGAAAACATTATAACGTCACACACACTTGGATGCCTGGCTGCTAAAGGCACAGGGGAGAGGTGACTTTATGAGCCTTGTAAAACCTCCATACAAAGCTGGGCCAATTGCTCCTCAAACTCGTAAGATTTGAGTTTAGAAGAAATCTGGCTCAACTCTGGAATTAGCCTTTGTTTATCAAAATCAAAACCTACTTTAAATCATAACCTACTTTCCAGAGAGCACCTTATTAAAATAGCTTTACAGAAGGAAAGCAAACTTTTCTTTTTCTCTTTTCGGTACCTATATTGGATGACAGGTGTCAACTAAACTTATTGTGGTGATCATTCCACAGTATAAGTAAGTCAAATAAATACGCTGTGCACCTTGAACTCACCCAGTGCTGTATCTCAATAAAACTGGAAAAAAATAAAATAGCTTCTATTTCCCATTTGAGAACTGACCTCCTGAACTTAAATGTATCATTTTTAATTGGTTGTTCACAGCTTACATGAGTCATCTTCATATTTTTTATTTGTTGTTGAAGAGTTTGTAACCAAATGTAGCCAATGTAACCAAAATGTAATTATAATGGATATGGTAAGTACCGGCAGAAGAAGGAGCTTTCTAGAAGTGTGGAGAGCTGTAAGCAAACCCCATCACTCATGGATGCTTGAGCACTGACTGTGTTCTCTCTCCCGAGGAGTGAGAACTTAATCCTGTTGATGTCCTTCCTGTTCTGGCACCAGGAATGTTATAAACAGGCCTCTAAACAGAACCACATGGATGGGGCACCCACGAGTGGCTCAGGTTCAGTGATTCGGCATCTTCCTTCCCCTCAGGTCGTGATCCCAGCATCCTGAGATCAAGGCCCACATGGGGCTCCCTGCTCAGAAGGGAGTTTGCTTCTCCCTCTCCCACTCTCCTTGCTTGGTTTCCCTCTCTCGCTGTGTCTCTGTCAAATAAATAAAATCTTTAACACCCCCCCCCCCACACACACACACGGATCGCCTGAGTTTAGAGATGAAAACTCTCGGGTTCAGTGAGTGGTGACGTGTAATCACTGTGTGTCTTGGCTGGCGATGGTGTCGTCACATCCATACATCAGGGTTTTTCCAGCTTACCGGCCTGGTAGAAGCATGTCCCAAACTAGATTCCATGACAGACCTGGCATCTCCCTTTGCGTCTGCTTCACTGACCACTCTGGAATATGTGCTCAATCCTCCTAAGATCCACAAAACACCAACATAACAAACCAAACCAAACAAACGAAAAACCACAAAACAAAAGCAAAAAACAAACCAGTTCACTAACAAAAGGCGATCTCTGCTGAGTTCATTAGTCATCATTCTGCCATAATTATGGGTGTAATCCCTGAATGTAAGGAGAAGGGGGACTTTTCTCAACCCACAGCTAAGCCCAGGCTGTTGCCTCTCCATTATGAATCAACTTTCAAGCTTTATACAAAGGAAAAGGTGGCCCCTGAGTGGTCATTTTCTCTTTCTCTCTAGACTTTCAGTAAGGACTAACACTTTCCTGACATGTTAAGAAGTATTAGGTCACTTCTTCCTACTTTCAGCTATTTGATATGAAATCCCTGCAGGGCACAGTGGAAACAGGGATAAATTTTTAGAACTCGAAAGCTGCTATTACCAAGGCAACCGATAAGAAGAGATAGAACCACCTGCATATATGCACGGATGCAGCCACTGATAAAACAACAGCTAACAGCTGAGGAAGCTCAGAATCCTACTAGATCAGTGTAAGCAGAGCTTGCCCTTCAGACCATAATATCTGATCATGGATTTTGATGTGCAGATCCCCGGTTTAACTTGGATTTAATCTCTTCCATGAAAAATACCATTTACTTATCCCCAAAAAAGAATCTCAAAATCCATGTAACTAGGGAAGTTTGTGACATTCACGGAGCTGCTGGTGTGAGAGGACCCATGAAGTAACAAAATAACACCGGAACGGCCAAAATCTTAGTTATAAGCGAATCCTAGGACAGATGTCACTACCTTTCATTGATTGAAATTAATATGCAATTACAAGTGATAGAAGCAGAATCAGAAGTTGACTAGAGCAAAGAATCAGGATGGATTGGCTGCCTCTCCAACCCCCTTCCACTCACCTCCAGTGAATTTTGCCACCTAAGAAAAAAAGTTGGGCTCCTAAAAATGGAAGATGTGCAGTTTAATGGAGTTTGTTAAGATTTTCTGATGGTGTTATAAAATATCATTTATTAAATTCTCATAAGTTTTGAAATAAATAGACATGACCAGCCCGTCTAGAACTCTTAATTTCTGAGTCGGCCTCCAATTCTCTCATTGGTTCAAAACTTGCAGAATACTTGGACTGAATCCATTCGTAGAATGAGATCTGTAGATACAAAATATAAGAATAAATTAGCCCCATAGGAGAATTGCTCTATGGTCACAGACCCATTAATATATCCTACTCATAATAAAATATAATAAATTGTTCTACATAGCTGAAGTTAAGTCCAGGAGACTTAAATGAGGGCCTTGTCACTGGTAGTAAATAGAGCATAGACAGTTCTGGCACAAAGTAGCAGTTCAACTATTAAAATACAGGCAGTGAACTGAAATGACACACCACTGGAAGGAAAGGAGTTAGTAGAATAGCAGGTGGGATATACTACACCAGACACTTGAGAAATATGGAGGAATCACACCTGCAGAGCAAAGGAACTGGGTGGCTTTTGTTAACCTCAGCTGGAGACTGCTAGAAGACGGAGACCTGACAGTGATTAATTGGTGATTCAAAGCTAAATGTGGGCAAGCCCAGTTTCAGTTCAAGTTTCATAGGGATACCCTGAACTCACCTCTTCCCATGGACACATGGAATCCACAGCTGCCTGTGGACCAATATCCTCCTAAAAAAACTTAAAGGGTGGCTGAGTAATGAGCACGAATCAAGTCCATGAGAAGGCAACCACGCTGCAGGAAGTAGGAGAGGCTGGGACACAGTCTCATTGTAAATCCCACCACTAGCTGGGTGTCCCACACCTGGGAGGGAACTCAAATGCCAGGGGAGAGAGTGGAGGGGTTGAATGCGTTAGGCACCCAAACTCTGAAGACCTGCACTTGAGAGACAAGCCCCCCAAATGTCTAACTTTGGGAACCAGCTGGGCTCCTCCCCTGAGACCCACAAGAATGTAGTGATCTGGGATATCACTCTTTTTTTTTTTTTTTTTTTTTTAAGATTTTATGTTTTCATGTGAGAAAGAGAGCATGAGAGTGGAGAAGGTCAGAGGGAGAAGCAGACTCCCTGCTGAGCAGGGAGCCTGATGCCAGACAGGACTTAATCCTGGGACTCCGGGATCAGGACCTGAGCCGAAGGCAGTCCCTTAACCAACTGAGATACCCAGGTGCCCCAGAGGAGGCTACTCTTAAAAGAGAGGCACATTCTGATTCCTCCACCCCAAGGCTAAGCTCAGAGGCAGCCAGTTGTGCATGAAGAAATACAATGGGACTACATCAAACTAGAAGCTTCAGCAAAGCAAAGGAAACAACAAAATGAAAAGGCAAAAGACTTAGTGAGAGAAAAGACCCGCAAATTATGTATCCGATAAGGGGCTAATATCCAAAATATAAAAAGAACTTAAAAGATTCAATAACAAAAGAAAACAATCTAATTTTTAAAATGAGCAGAAGATCTGAATAAACATTTTTCTAAAGAAGACATCCAGACAGCCAACGGGTCCATCATTCATCATTCATCATCATGGAAATGCAAATTCAAACTTTCGTTAAGATATCACCTCATACCTGTTAGAGTTGTCATCATAAAAAGACAAAAATTAAACAAAAACACAACAAAAAGACAAATGTTGACAAGGACATGGAGAAAAGAGAATCCTTATGCCCTGTTGGTGGGAATGTAAATTGGTGCAGCCACTGTGGAAAACAGTATGGAGGTTTCTCTAACAATTAAAAATAAAGCTACCCTATGATCCAGCAATTCCACTTATTGGTATTTATCCAAAGAAAATGAAAACTCTACCTTGAAAAGATACATGCACCCTTCTGTTCATTGCAGCATTATTTTCAATAGGCAGGATATGGAAACAACCTAAATGCATCCACTGAGGTATGAATAAATAAAAATGTGGCTGGTGCACGCACACATGCATGTGCACGCGCGCACACACACACACACACACACACACACACAGCTGAATGTGAAGGCTGGGGAGCCTCCTTGATAGTGTATAGAAAACTCCCATTCACTGCAGTGGGAAGGCAGAGAAAACTGAAGACCGGGCTCAGGAATTAATTTTAAGAACGGTCAAGAAGCAAAAACCGTTCAACTGTGAAACAAAGCAGGTCTGCTCTGTCAGGGAGAGGGCTCTGGTTGGAAAAGAATAGAATCTGTCCAAGTATTCACTGGGACCCCACTGCAGCTTCGCTTCTCTCCGCCCTGTT
This sequence comes from Mustela nigripes, assembly GCF_022355385.1. Taxonomy (NCBI): domain Eukaryota; kingdom Metazoa; phylum Chordata; class Mammalia; order Carnivora; family Mustelidae; genus Mustela; species Mustela nigripes. The sequence goes on along the minus strand of NC_081560.1, from coordinate 120,709,891 downwards.
ATGCTTCCTTCCTGGGCCTTCCACGGGTGCTGATCCCAAGAATTTTCCCTTCTTTATGTCCCATACATTAATCTTTATCTCAGCGGGGAAAAGGCAAGTGACAGACACCTTATATAAAAATGGTGCAAACCTCCAGAAAAAGGACTCTGAATCCTGAGACGCACAGGAATCAGAAATACAGACTGGAGTGTAGCGATCGCCCCTGGGAAGGAAAGAGGGGGACAGGATTAGGGAGAGATACACGAGGCCTCCATCTGTATCAGCAGTGTGTTATTTACTCTCCTAATGGAGAGAGAAGAAGGAAAGGAGGAGAGGGGGAAAGGAAAGGAATCCGAGGGAAAGAGGAGAGCCAGAAAGAAAGGAAGGAGGTTAAAAGGAGGGAGGAGGAACCGGGGGATAAAAGGAGAGAAGGCGGGAGAAAAGCATAATAAAGCCAAATGCTCAGATTTGACCAAGCTGGGTCATGGCCACATGGACATTTTTTCTTTATGTTGGTTTTTATACTTAAAAGTCTTTTCTTTTTCTATTTAGTAGAAGCCCAACCTTTGAAACCTATTTAAAAGTCGAGCTTCTCAGAGGGCAGGGCGAAGAGCAGAGCCCTGACCCGTCCTCCCTGGCCCAGGGCCCTTAGACAGCTCCTCGGAATACACCAAGCATCACCAGTCAGAAAATCAGCTTCTCTAGGTCACGCTATAGAGAGAGCACAGAATAGACGCCCGGGGACTTTGGTTTTAATGTTAGCTCTGGCACAGACCGTCTATGCGGCCTGAAGCAGGAGGTAGAACTTCTCAGGCCTTAAAGCTCCCTCATCTCCAATTAAGAGCCCATACACAGAGTGCCCCTTCTACTGTAAGGCCTGTGGATTAACCACACTGAAGGCTAGACCCAGATCCTGGTGATCCCCAGCAGCACCCACAGCACCTGGGGAAGCTGTATCAACTCTGGCCTGGCCCGGCACATGGTAGCAGGGCTGAATAAAGAACGGGCTCCTTACAGAAGGGAAAGCACCCTGACCACAGAAGCCACAAAAACACAGGGCTTGTGACCCTGCCATGTACTTAATCTACCCCAACCCCTTCATGCAGGGCAGCAGAGGCCAGCTCCGTGATGAGCTGTGATCCCATTGAACCCGGCCCTTTCTTGTTCCTCTCAGGGTGTGTCCCCCAGGGAAACAATGAACTCTCTAAGGCCAAGCTGAAAGTCTGAAGGCATCCCACAGGCCCAGAGACTTTTCCTGGGCTTTAAAGCTGGCTTCTTGAGTCACAGGGATCTGCAATCACCGTGGCCTGCTCCCCATCCCTCTGGTCCCCAGCCTTTACCATCAGTCTAATTGCTTACACTGATGTTCTCTCTCTGCCCCAGAAATTTATGATTTATGTCCAAAGGCAAGGAGTATGCCTTCATTCATTTAATCCCTAATCGATAAAATCACTTACTGCCAGGCAGTGGGCTATTTCCTGTGGCTACAAGACTTTTTTAAGGGCACCCTCAGAGTCTATTAGAGAGACAAACACTGTGACTTGAGTTACACAAGTAACTGAAGTTCCAGTTACAATTAGAAGCATGTGTAGGGGGAGCAGGGGGTGGGGGGAGGGTTGAAGCTGATGTAAGGGGAGAGAGGGGCTATCAGGAAAGATCTCCAAGATCATTTTCTAAGCTCCACGTAGAAAATAGAAGTCCAGGCAACCAAAGGAAAAGTAAGCATTCTTGGCTCATGGAACAACATTTTTTTTCTATTATAATGTGCTTTTCTTTCTTTTTTTTTTTCAATTTATTTTTTTTCAGTGTTCCCAAACTCATTGTTTATGCACCATACCCAGTGCTCCATGCAATACGTGCCCTCCATAATACCCACCACCAGACCCACCCACCCTCATTTCCCCTCCCCTCCAAAACCCTCAGTTTGTTTCTCAGTGTCCACAGTCTCTCATGGTTTGTCTCACCCTCTGATTTCCCCTAACTCACTTCTCCTCTCCTTCTCCCAATGTCCTCTGTGTTATTCCTTATGCTCCACAAGTAAGTGAAACCACATGATAAATGACTCTCTCTGCTTGACTTATTTCACTCAGCATAATCTCTCTCTCCTCACTGTTATTCAACTGTTAGTGCCAATTTAATGTTAAAACCTGTTAACACCCTAGGGCCGGCCTGGGCCTACTTAGCCAGAGTGACTCCATGTTCCCTAGGTAGCCATTTTGTTGTTTAATAAATGCCTCAGCAGTTACTGATACCGATTCTGGGTAACTGTTGCTAAAACACATACTGAAAACAAGGCCATTTTGTTGTTTAATAAACGCCTCAGCAGTTACTAGTACCGGTTCCGGGTAACCGTTACTAAAACACACAGGTAGAAACATCCAATCAGCCAAAGCCACATATGTAGATGTCTGTGGTTGTGCCCTATAAAACTAGCCTGTAAGACCAAGGGGTGGTCACTCTCTTCAGAGGGGGCCCTGGCCGGTCAGTCTAATTTCTAATGCTTGGCATAGAAAAAAGTTTTACATAACTTTCACTTTGTCTCAGCCTCGTTCTCCTGGCCAGTCAGTCTAACTTCTAATGCTTGGCATAGAATAAGGCTTTGCATAACTTTCACTTTGTCTCAGTCTCTTTTCTTTGATAACAGTCCCAACACAACGTAGTACTAGAAGTCCTAGCAACAGCAATCAGACAACAAAAAGAAATAAAAGGTATTCAAATTGGCAAAGAAGAAGTCAAACTCTCTCTCTTCACAGATGACTTGATACTTTATATGGAAAACTCAAAAACTCCACCCCAATATATTAGAACTCTTACAGCAATTCAGTAATGTGGCTGAATACAAAATCAATGTACAGAAATCAGTTCCTTTCTTATACACTAACAATGAAAATACTGAAAGGGAAATGAGAGAATCGATTCCATTTACTATAGCACCAAGAACCGTAAGATACCTTGGAAAAAACCTAACCAAAGAGGTAAAGGATCTGTACTCAAGGAACTACAGGACAAAAAGATGGAAGAGCATTCCATGCTCATGGATCAAAAGAAGAAACATTGTTAAAATGTCTATACTGCCTAGAGCCATCTATACTTTCAATGCTATCCTGATCAAAATTCCAACGTTATTCAAAGTGCTGGGACAAACAATCCTAAAATTTGTATGGAGCCAGAAGAGACCCTGAATTGCTAAGGAAATGTTGAAAAACAAAAACAAAACTTGGGGCATCACATTGCCTGATTTCAAGCTTTACTACATGGTAGAGCATGGTACTGGCACCAAAACAGACACATAGATCAGTGGAACAGAGTAGAGAGTAGAGGTGGGTATTATGGAGGGCACCTATTGCATGGAGCACTAGGTGTAGTGCATAAACAATGAATTTTGGAACACCTAAAAGAAATAAGATAAAATGGAAAAAAAATCCTAGAAGAGAACATAGGCAGTAATCTCTTCGACATCGGCCATAACAACTTCTTTCAAGACATGTCTCCAAAGGCAAAGGAAACAAAAGTGAAAATGAACTTTTGGGACTTCATGGAACAGCATTTTTAAAACCACAGAGGCAAGAAATGCCAAGTGGGTCAGCTGGGGGAGCAGGTCAAGTGTGAGAGAATGAAGAGCTGAATCCCACAAGAGCTAAGACTGACTAGATGGAAACCTCGGACCCAGGGCTCAGCCTCAGGCATGAGGTTCTCAGGAGGACTCACAGGATAATGGTTACTGATGTCCTTGGTGCAGCGCCTGGCACATGTGATGACATGGAGGTTCGGTCAACCTTATTCTCCCTGCTGCGCGCCAGGCAGTGCGGTCACCCTCTGGGGACGCTCTACGGATCTTCGTTCTAGCATGCCTGTGGGCCATGCTGTGACCTCAGCAAGGCAAGTATGTTGTGGTGCTTGGAAAAACAGTGTCCTCCTTCTCCTTTCTAATATCTTTCTTACAGATTCAGGCAAAGCACATTTGCCTGCCTTTTGGTCAACAAAGGAGGGGGTGGCTAATCTGCAAGGATAGCCCCCGATGAGCCCTGTCTCCTGGCAGGTCATTCACACTTCTGTGTGGGCTCCTCACACATGGATCTGGCCCTGGGACTCAAGTTCACTGAGGGTCGGTGGCAGAAGTGACATGCCGCCAGTTTTGGAGAGAAGCCCGAAGAAGGCATCTAGCTTCTGCTTTTATGGCCCACTGAGCCTTGAGATGATAGGTAATGAGTCGGCTATCCTCCCAGAGAGACCACATGGAGAAACGGCCTAGAGAGGCTATGTGGAGAAAGAGAGGTAAGTCCTGAAACCGTGTGGAGAGATAGGAGTGTGGCCATCCCCACATCTCAGCTGAGCCTGGGCTCCCAGGTGTCCCCAGCAAGGCATGAGACACAGCTGTCCTTGGATTCCACGGCCACAGCTGCCACCTGCAGGCCTCATGAGATCCCAAGAGAAAACCCTCATAGAAAAACCACTCAGCTGATCCCTCCTCCACCCTCGGAGGCACAAGTAATACCAAAGTAGCCATTGATGTAAGTCCCATAGCTTTGGCCTGATTGTTCCACGGTGATCGTTCGCTGAGACCAAGCAGGACACAGCTTTTACCACCTTTGCCAGAGGGCTGTAGAAACAGAGTGATCAATACATTGATGTTGGCAAATATGGGCTGATATTGCTTTATCTGCATTCGGCGCTGTTTAAGCAACCTCGCTCAGTGCCTGCCTGAACTATCACCTGTATCATAGCGTAGCAGCTGTTCTCCAACAGTAAAAGAAGTCTCCACTTTCATCTGGTATAAGACTTTCCCAAATAGTGCATTTCTCAGCTCCTGTGCAGTCAGGCATGTCCAAATGACCCAATGACAATGTTGTCATTGAAAATATCACATGCAGCCTTTAGATAGAGTTCATAAAGAGAGGGGCTGCATCCTCTTACATTCATTCTTCCTGCTGCTTAAATGGAGACATGATGGCTGGAGATCAGCAGCCACGTTAGTCCACGAGATCAAAACCACAAAGAGCAGAGCAACATGCTAGAAGGAGTCAAGTTCCCTGATGATTATAGAGTCATGCTCTTGGACTGCTCAGCTCCAGACTTTTGGTATAATGGATTTCATTGTCAACCAATGTGATTTTGCTCTTCTGGCATTTGCAACCAAAGCTAAGCCTAACAGATAAACCATATTTAAGCTGATGATCTCCAAATTTATAACTCCTGTCCAAACCTCTTCCCTGAATTCAAATTCATATGCCTGACTTTACATGTCCCATGGACCTCCAGCAAGTGTATTGTTGGGGCCGATTCCACGTTAAAACCTGTTAAACCCCTAGGGCCTGCCTGGACCTACTTAGCCAGAGTGACTCCATGTTCCCTAGGTAGCCATTTTGTTGTTTAATAAATGCCTCAGCAGTTACTGATACCGATTCCGGGTAACCATTGCTAAAACACATACTGAAAACAAGGCCATTTTGTTGTTTAATAAATGCCTCAGCAGTTACTAGTACTGGTTCTGGGTAACCGTAACTAACACACACAGGTAGGAGACATCCAATCAGCCAAAGCCACATATGTAGATGTCTGTGGTTGTGCCCTATAAAACGAGCCTGTAAGACCAAGGGGTGGTCACTTTCTTCGGAGGCAGCCCTGGCCAGTCAGTCTAATTTCTAATGCTAGGCATAGAATAAAGCTTTACATAACTTTCACTTTGTCTTAGCCTCATTCCCCTGGCCGGTCAGTCTAACTTCTAATGCTTGGCATAGAATAAGGCTTTGCATAACTTTCACTTTGTCTCAGTCTCTTTCCTTTGATAACAGACCCAACAGTATCAAATTTAATTCATCTGCAATCAAACCCCTAATCTCACACATCTCCAGCCTGCTTCTTCCTATCTTAATTAGTGGACGCTCCATTCTTTCAATCACTCAAGCCAACAACCCTGGGGTCATCTTCACTTTTTTCTCCATCCTACCTCTTCCAGTCTGTCAGCAAATCCTCTTGTTCTCCCATCAGAAGCTAACAGTTTTCCCATACCTCCACCTTACCCAAGCTCTCCTGACCCTCACCCAGACATCTGTATTAGCTTTCATTCTTATTCCCTCCTAGTGGTCAGCATGTTCCTTTTAAAATATGTCAGATAGTTTGGCCAACTTTTCCAAAACCCTCGGCTTCTCACATCAGCTCAGAATTCATTGAAAATCCTTCCCTCATCCTGAAAATCTGTACATGATCTCACCCGTGCCCCTGCAAAATCCCTCTGATTCCATCTCCCACCACTGTGACCTATGGCTGCGGTGCAGACACACAAACTCCCTTCTTTTCCTTATCCTCATAGGCTCTGACCAGGGGCTATTAATCTGCTGTTCCCTCTGCCTGGGACACTCTTAGCCATATATATATTTATGGCTAAGGATATCTTAGCCATATATATATGAATAAGGAAATAAGAAAAAAAGAAATAAGGCTCTGAAGCAAAGAGAAAAATCTGAAGGCACTTCAACTAGACTGCTCTTCTTTATGATCCAGTCTCCGAGTTCTGAGGTGCCCTATGGGCAACAACCAGAGTGTCCTCCATGCTGGTTGGTTCTCTGGGCCAAGGCAGGAGACAAGAATTTCAAAGAGGATAACATGGGGAAAGGCCAAAACCCAAACCAGAGGGAATGTAATGGCCCTCACAAGCCAAAAGCCAGATCTCTAGTCTGCATTGTGAGACAGCCAATAACATGATCCTGTTGGAAACTTGCTTCTCAGGGCTAGGTAAGTGGTACAGAGAATGGCCGACCTTAAAAAGTTGGGAATGCAGTCGTTAGGCACTACCATTGACCTTGCCTTGTTCATGAAGATTGAAAATGTGAAAGGCTAGTTTCCAAACATGCCTGTTAACCCCTTAAAGCTTTTCTTAAACCCTTTTAGGCTTTAAGGAATGTAAGCAAATTCAGCAGCTGGGGACAAGGATCATTAGGTTCTGTCTGAGTAACCATTTTGGTTTTATGGTTTTTGCAACAAAAATCTTTAATTCTAGGTGCCTGGGTGGCTCAGTTAAGCCACTGCCTTCGGGTTAAGCCACTGCTTTTGGCTCAGGTCATGATCTCGGGGTCCTGGATTGAGTCCTGCCTGGGATCTCTGCTCAGCAGGGAGACTGCTTCCCTCTATCTCTCTCTCTGCCTGCCTCTCTGTCTACTTGTGATCTCTCTCTGTCAAATAAATAAATACCATCTTTAAAAAAAAAATCTTTAATACCATTTCAAAGCTGCTTTTGAATATTGAATACATTACTTTGCAAACTTGGCAAGATCTGTGGTATTTCCTTGGAATGCCGCCCTCTGGACTGTCGCTTGAAAAGCCCGACATGGGAGGTCTCAGGTGGAGCCCAGGCACACACAGGCGGGTTATGAATTCGTCTTAGCTCTGCAGACACACAGAGGCTCAAAGGTAAGACCAGGGCCCTCATCTGTGCAAGGCTCTAAACAGCTCTGTGCGAGATTTTAGAAGGAAGTGAAGTACGGTCCCTGCCCCCAGGGAACACACAGATTTCCTTAGGGTGATCTCAGGACAGTAGGGTTATGGTGGCAATTATCTGTGGAGGCCGAGAAAATTAAGGCCATCCCACCTCAGGTTTAGCATTAGCACAAGTACGGCCATCTTAGCTTCGGCAGCCATCTCAGGCCCCTGGGACCAAGGGCTGAACTTTCCCCTACTTTACGTTAGTTCCAGGGACCCTACCCTGCTTTAGTTCCAAGAAAGTCCCCCACCCTGCAACACCCCGGCAACAGCTAATCAGCTTACTGCAGAAACATCTGAAACTTCTCCTCACCTCCCAAGCCGCTTGTAATGACCCATGAAAACCCCTGCCTTAACTAGTCTCGGGGTCCAAGTCCCTACTCCGCTGTGTCCGGTATACTTGGGCCCAAGCTTAATCTTGTCAAATAAACCCTCCTGTGATTGCATCGGTGTTGGCTCCTTGGTGGTCTCTCGGACACAAAACTTGGGCATAACAACCCACCTGTCTTCTTTTGTTTTTCAGTTGTGAAGGCCAACCGCAGGCCACCCCAAGATGGGCTGCTTTGGCACGAAGACAATTTGAGTTGAAAAGCAATCCAAACCCAGAGGGTTAAGGAATCAGTCTTTACCTTTCCCTCAACTGTCTAACCAGAATTTTGACAAAGGACCGGCTCCCAGGAGAGAGCTATCACCAGAGAGAGAGAACTGTAGAGGGATAGGAACTAGGTGTGATAGACTGGAAAGAGCCTAGAAGGCACTGTGACCAAAGTCCTCCCTTTGCCGCATTGTTTCTGAAAGGCCTGACAAAACATGCATTTACCAAACCAATCCACTCTTTTTCAACATCCTGGGAAGTGCATTCCTTCCCTTCAAGGTGGCAGAACCCCACCTCCTTCTCGGTTCGGGATGGCATATAGACCTCATTGTGCCTGTCTTTGGAATTTCTAGGTCTGTATGGATTCCTCATATGCATGTCTATTAAATTTGATTTTATGTTGTAATCTGTCTCATGTCAATTTGATTCTTAGTCCAGCTAGAATGACCTTGAAGGATATAGGAATTCTTATTTTCTGATACAGTATTTTCTACATTTTATATATTTTTCCCCTGGAATGTTTAATAACCACAAAGTTTTTATTTTTTTTTAATACAACAGCCTGAAATCTTTTTTGCCCTCCCCACTTGCTTTGTATATATAATCAGACTGCAAAACAGTTTCTGTGACACAGCAGGTAGGTAATGGTGAACTTCATTGCTGCAGGCAATGGGATGCTGTCAGTGAGAAAGCCACTGATACCCAGGAGAGGGAAAACTGAGGGTACAAAACCTTCGACAGTTCAAAGGGCCGAACAGGGGGAGCCTCTGCACGTCCTAGAATCTTTCCCCCTCTGCAGGTCTGTCCACAGTGAGAATCAAGCTCTTAACGGTTGTTTCATGCACAAGTTGTATTATCAAGCAGTCCTTGATGTAAAATGGAAGTGTGGTCTTGGGTCCCCTCCACCCACCCCACTTTGCCGGACTCAGAAAGGCCCTTCTGGAGGTCTGTTTACAGTTGCTGGTCCTTTTCTCTCTGCACAGGGAGACGTCTGCAAGATCTCATATGGCCTGCTGAGTTCTCCGACCTTAGCATTCAAGGCCTGAAAGGAAAATCCTTTGAGAGCTTGAGCCAAAAAGAGTACTTCCAGGTGGCTTCACTTTGGGAGTCCTCGGGCACCTGTAGTGAAAGCGACACAATCACTAGGAATCACCACCTCAGAGTGAATCCACCAGGGACCTCGCAGCCTGGAGACCACCTGGGACCAGCAGAAAGGTGAGGAGACGGGGTGCTGTCACAGGGTGAAGTCAGGGCTCTGGGGCGGCGTCTTAGGCTCTCCGGGCAGGGTCATGGGCAAGGGGGCACACAGGTGGCTACTGTCACTGCCCTGCTCGGGGAATCAGGTTCACCAGCCAGGGGTTGCACATGTGCCCACGTTGGTGGCGGTGCCAGGTGCTCCCGCAGCCACCTGAAACAGCCCTCGTTGCTCCTCCCATGGGTGACCCCATGTCCCTGGACGGCTTGCTCGACCTTTCCACCAAAGCCCATTCCTCGCTGTGGTCTGTAGAGCCCAGATGTGGGCTCAGTTTGAAGGCTGTTTTCCTGGTAGAACTGAGACAGAGATTTTTGCCGAGATGTATGCCCTACACACAGTGTCCACAATGACAATCACTAACACCATTACAGAATCATTCTTTAGAGCTGTTGTGGGGTATGGGCAAGTTGAAAGTAGTTGAAACAACAGAAAAAGCTGAATTACAATAAACCTCCCACTCTAATCCCAGCATCCAAATGGTGATAAAAAGTTTTATTTGACTTTGATCCAAGGCTTAGCTAAATATGCAAAGATTTATTATGTAAAATATATTCAGTTTACTATACAAAATAGAATGGCACAAAAATTACAGCAAGCTGTTTTCAGTCATTTGCTTGAAATTTGCCTTATTTCCCCCAAAAGACTGGGCTTTTGGTTTTGGTTTTGGTTTTGGTTTTGAGATCCCAAGTGTATGTGCATGTCCTCGAGGCCTTTCCCTGAGGAGACATTTGTGAAGTAGAAACATAATGCCTTCAATTTGAGACAGAAACTATGAAAATAATGAGAAGTTTACTCCCATCAGTAGAACTGTCTAGAAGGAGAGAGATGTGACTGAGCTTTATCTAGAGGACACCCCAATAAGCGACTAACCGACTGTGCCAGTTAAGCTGGAAGTAGAGGAAGTGAGGTCAAGGATCTGTGAGGGCAGGCCTTGGAACTGTCCGATAGCACTGCTTGAGAATTCTTACTTTCCGTTCAATGGCTTTAGTTTTCTATGCATTTATCTGCCATGACCTTCCAACTATTCAGTAACATTTGCTCACCTCATTTAACTTCCTTTCTTAAAAGCTTTTGAAAATAATTACAAAAACAATTACCCTAATTATGTATGGGCTTACTATGGGCCAGATACCATTCTATCCACGTAATAATTCATTCACTCCTACAACAATCCACTGAGGCAGGTGATATTTTTATTCCCAGTTATATGACAGAATCAAAGGAAAGTCCCACTGGGATTGGAACACAAATAAATTTCACCCATATTCTTAATTTTTTTCATCCACAGTACTCCATTATTACAGAATAAAAGACAAACACCTTACTATTGCATATAAGACCTTTTATAAACTGACCTGTTTAATGAACTCCAGTTTGTCTCCAAGGGTTAAGTCACCCCATACACCTGCTTTCTTCTTCCTTCATCTCTCCCCAAATCCCGTTCTTCCCACCCTTGGCACCTCTCTCCCTCTTTTTTTTTTTTTTTCTTAAGGTTTTTGTTTATTTATTTGAGAGAGAGAGTGAGCACAAGCAGGGAGAAGGGGAGGAGAGAGAGGGAGGAGCAGACTCCCTGCTGAGCAGGGAGCACGATGTGGGAATCAATCCCAGGACCCTGGAAACATGACCTGAGCTGAAGGCCACCGCCTAACCAACTGAGCAACCCAGGTGCCCCCTCATTTATCTTTTAAGACTAAACCCAGTTTACCTTTTCATGTTAATTTTCATTATTTTCCTAAGCAAATCTTTCCCCAAGTTAGCATATGCGTGTTACAGATTCTTCTATTAGCACCTGTAATATTACATTATAATTATCCATGTGTATGCTTATCTCCTTTTCTTAGAACAGTATTTTTTCCAGCTGGGCTTGTACCTAATAGTGGGCTGTAAAGTCTCTCTAATAAGACAGAATAGAAATGATCACATATTAAAACAAACAAAAAGAATATTGATTTCTGAAACTATTGTGTAATCATGTATATATGTTATGAGGGGTTGAATAGTGTCTCCCAAAGTAAATGCTAAATTCCTCACCTCAGGGGGTGACCTTTATTTGGAAACAGGGTTATTGTGGATTATTAAATTAAATTGAGATTGTACTGGAGCAGAGTGAGCCCTGATTCAATATGACCAGTGTCCTTTATAAGAAGAAAAAGAGGCACACAGAGAGAAAACACGTAGGGGAAGGATGCCAAGCGCTGACTTCGGGAGAGATTGAAACACGGCAGCTTGAGGGCTTGAGAGCAAACTGCTGGACGCTAGGAACAGGCAAGAAAGGATTCCTTCCTACATGTTTTGGAGGGACCATGGCCCCTGCCCACACTGAATTCAGGCTTCTGGCCTCCAGAATGTGGGACATGGATTTCTGCTGTGTCAAGCCACCCAGTTCACGGTACTTTGCTAGGGCAGCTCTAGCAAATTAATGCATGTATGTCTACAGGTACTGGGTTGCAAGGTAAAATGTATTTCTTACTGTGGGCCCAGTCAGACAAGTTGGAAACCATTTTTCTGGATTGTGTATAATACAAAGTCAGTGATTATACCTGTTATGTGTGTGTGTGTGTGTGTTTCTGTAACGTGTAATGTTAGTCACACAAGAGCTAAATAAATGTTTGAGATCAATAGGGGGAAGCAAGAGGCATGGGGGGAAAGGGAAGTGGGGAAGGAGGATGTCGGAAGGAGGGAGGAGGCCTGGGAGGGACTCGCGCCCATTCGGGCCTCAGAGAGGGAGACGGCCCAATTTCGGGCACTGTGTTGTAGAAATGGAGAATCAAAGCCTGGTGTAGAACAGGTAACAAGATAAATGTGCTGTAGTTACTTCCCGATTCTTTTGATTGAGGAAAAATGTAGATTTCTTAATAAAAATGACAGAAAAATTACAAATACTGCTCATGTAGACATGGCTCACTTTTACTCTGCAGCCAATTCCAGAAAGTGCCTATAAAAGTCCTGCGATGTAGCCTCTTCATACTGGGCTGGGTCATGGGGCACACAGATGACTCATGTACGGTAAAGGGGAAACACCTCAGCTGCTCCAGCTGCCTCAAGATGAATTTTCACGTATTTTATTTGAAATATGTTCTCTCTCTCCTTGGTCCTGTTTGCCTTCATTTGTAATTCCACGTGTTAAAAAACCATTATTCCCTGATTCAGAAGCCACATGGGCAGAAACAGTAAATGCTTTAAGGCAATAATAAGCTGCCTGCTTAGGTTAAAATGGACATAGCCACATCCACATCCGACACGTAAACACCTTCAGATAGTCATTCCCATGCCCACATCTTGACAGCTGTAGAATCATAGCTTCTCAGCCATTTAATTCACTTGGAGATAGCATCAGAGTGTCAGCGCATGAACATGGAGGAGATAAATAAAAATAATATATTCCATCAGGTTGCAGAAAGTAAAAGTGAAAGCTACTCCAAGCTTCATATGATCTTAATCATCACATGCCAAGACTGCTGGAATGAGTGTGAGGGCTTACACACTATCTGCGTTACTCTCTAGCACGGATTCATGAGTGTGCAATAGTTGCAGTAACAGTATTTTTATATTCATTTGTTAAAGATTTAATTAATTAATTAACAAATTAATTTACAGTGAGCGATAGAGTGCAAGTGTGCAAGTGGGAGGAGGAGCAGAGGGAGAGGGAGAACCTAAAGCAGATTTCCTACTGAGCACAGAGTCCACTGGGGGGGCTTTATCTCATGACCCTGAGGTCATGACCTGAGCTGAAACCAAGAGTCAGAAGCCTGATGGAATGAGCCACCCAGATGCCCCAATGGTAACACTATTTTTAAAATAAAAGTCAGGATATGTACATAAGTAGAGAACTTTCTTTCTTATTTCTGAGTTTACTCATAGGAAATGTATTATGTAGGTAAAAACAATACTGTAAATCCTCTGTACAAACACTGTGTGCATGTAATGGATTTCTTAAGGAAGTCATTGCTTTCTAAATAGCCAGGACATGTGACATATGTCTGAAGCCATACCATGCCCTATGTTGACTTCCCATTCTGGAGCCTCTGGTCTACACAATTAACATCAATTACCAGCCAACAGAAATGCAGGGAATTTCATTACTTAAGGCATGTACTTCTCTATGCCTTCAGTCTCAGAAACTTAAAGAAATCAGCTTTCAAAGATTCTACAAACCCTGAAATCATAATTCTAGAAGTTGTATAGTACTTGACCATCCACAGCAAGGTAGGTAGGTAATACTCAAGGGAAGACTGCTTACTGCTGGTTTTACCTCTTTGTGTTAAAAAGTCTTCCTTGTGTTTTAATAGTCCAAATAAACCAGCTTCTGGATGACCAAATCTCAAAAATCCTAATACCCCAGTGAAGTAGGAAGACCACAAGATATACTACTTTGTGCTGTGTTCTGATCTGGGGCTGGACCAGAAAAGCATTCAGTGCTTTGATATTGCTGTTAAGAGTCTCAGATATATTATGAAAACCTCTCTGAATGACTCTTCAAGGAAATGCAAATTAAAGCCATGATGAGATGTCACCTTACAACTTTCAAAATGGCTAAAATAAAACATACAATAAATAACAAGTACACTATCAATGGGAATACAAACTGGTAGAGCCACAGTAGAAAACAGTATGGCGAGCCCTCAAAAAATTAAAAATAGAATTACCATATGATCCAGTAATTCCATTACTGGGTATTCACCAAAAGAAAATGAAAACACTGGGATATCTGGGTGGCTCATTCAGTTGAGTGTCTGCCTTCAGCTCAGGTCATGATCCTGGGGTCCTGGAATTGAGTTCTACATCAGAGTCTCTATTTCGCGGGGAATCTGCTTCTCCCTCTGCCTGCTGCCCCCCGCTTGTGTGCTCTCTTTGTCTCTCTATTTCTCACTCTGACAAATAAGTAAACAAATAAATAAAGATCTTTAAAAAAAAGAAAATGAAAACACACACACAAAAAGATAAATGTATTTTTATGTTTACTGCAGAATTATTTACAATAGCCAACGTATGGAGGCAGCCCAAGTGTCTATCCATAGATGAAAGGATAAAGGAGATGTAGGATATATATATAACGGAACACTACTCAGCCATCAAAAAGAAAAAGATCTAGTCATTCGCAACAGCACGGATGGACCTACAGGGTATCATGCTAACTGAAATAATTCAGGTGGAGAAAGACAAATACCATATGATTACCCATATGTGGAATTTAAGAAAGAAAACAAAAGAACAAATGAGAGGAAAAAGAGACAAACAAGCAAGCAAAGAAAGAGACTCTTAAATATAGAGAACAAACTGGTGGTTGCCAGAGGGGAGGGAGGGGACGGTTGAAATAATTATTTTGATGAGTACTGAGAAACGTATAGAATTGTTAGATCACTGTATTGTATACCTGAAACTAATATAACATTATATATGAATTATATTTGAATTAAAGAAAACAAGAAACCAAAAAAACCACAACTCTGGCTGGAATGACCAGCTACCAAGAAGTCTGCAAGGTAAGTTTGAAATGTCTGATTTTTCTAGAGTTACACATCAGCCTCAAAGTCTGTCAAGATTAAATGACGTTAATCAAACATGTAAAATTTATAAGAATTAATTGATATCTTTAGCCCCAAAAGATATTCCTTCAGTTAAAATGTCCTTTCAAGACAACTATCATATGATCTCCCTGATATGAGGAAGGGGAGATGCAACATGGGGGCTTGGGAGGTAGGAAAAGAATAAATGAAACAAGATGGGATCAGGAGAGAGACAAACCATAAGAGACTCTCAATCTCACAAAACAAACTGAGGATTGCCAGGGGGAGGGGGTAGGGAGAGGGCGGTGGGGAGGGTATGTGCTATGGTGAGTGATGCTAAGTGTGTAAACCTGGCGATTCACAGACCTGTACCCCTGGGGCTAGTAATACGTTATATGTTAATTTAATAAAAAAAAAAAAGTCCTTTCAACAGGTTTTTGTGTCTTAGATTTCTCACTTGTTTATTTCCTGAGTAAATTCTTTTTATTTTTAAAGATTTTATTTATTTATTTGACAGAGAGAGATCACAGTAGACAGAGAGGCAGGCAGAGAGAGAGAGGGGGGAAGCAGGCTCCCCGCTGAGCAGAGAGCCCGATGTGGGACTCAATCCCAGGACCCTGAGATCATGAAATGAGCCAAAGGCAGCGGCTTAACCCACTGAGCCACCCAGGCACCCCCCTAAGTAAATTCTGATTTGACATTCATTCATATGCGTCAGAAAGCAAACATGAAAACCATATGTTTTTCTATTTTCCAGACATGGCCAACAAAGTTATAGGGAACTTCAGCCTCTGCCATTAAGAGGTCTTATTAGCTCTCCTTGGAAGGACAGTGGGGAACCACAGAAATAATCTGAACATGATAGTCATGTGAATAATCTAAGCAAGGTTTGGAAACCTGAAAAGAGCCAAGATAGTCACAGTGATTCAGTATGAAACTTCAAGTCTTAGATTCTAAGAAAAAACAAGGTACTCTACCCAAGGCAGCAAAATGAAGGAAAAGTCAGAGGAACAGAGTCTCTGGTCCAGCCAAAGAGAGTAAGAGCAACTAATAGGCCAGGCGGTACCTATGGGAGATAGATGTTAAGGGCAAGTGGCAGGCGGACAGGAAGATGGCATAGCACCAAAGTGAGGAGAAAAGAAGTGTCCTGGGCGACTGCTTTTTAAAAAACCAAAAGGTTTTGATTGTGAATGAGTCAAGATACCTCAAAGGTATGATGAGAGTAAGATTATAAAAATATTTTAAATATCTTTCCTTAATACAAAAAACTAACTAATGAAATGAGAGGTACATTTAAAGGCTGTCAGGAAGATAACCTTCTCATCGCTTCTCGGCCTTTTGGCTAAGATCAAGTGTAGGAAGATAACCTTCTCAAAGACAAGTGCTGTACCTCCTGGACCAGTCACAGTTCTTAATGATAATAAATAAAATAGGTCTGTCCTGCCAACAGGTCTTAAGCAGGCTCTTCAAACTTCCTGGGACCTTAGTATCCTGACTGTGCCTAACTGCACCAGCAGTGAGCAGTCCGTCCAACCCCAGGAAACTCATTTGTGAGTCAGCAGCAATATTACCTTTCTCAAAAATTTCTGTTAAAACTAACTGTACTCAGAAGGTACAGCTGAAGATCTCATGGATTCCTGAGGTCCCCACCAGATATAGTACTGAAACAAGGAGTATCTTACAGAGAGATAGAAGCAATGAAACCCTGTTGTCAGAGAACGAAAGGCAGACCCTGGAGAGCCTGGACTCCAGGAAGTGCTGGAGAAAGATAGAGAAGCTTCTGGAACATTATCTTACCTACTGAAAATCACCTCTTAGAATGGTTTACTAATCCATCAACAGTCCTATCCCTCTTCTTTCATATTCCTTGTCCTTCAAAATAATGAAGAATATTCTGTACAATACTCAATAGAAAAACAGGGATACTATTTCTTCACGTCATAAGATAAATTCTAGTGGAGTTAGAAAAAAAATTGAAAAGGGGAAAAAGGTTATGTTGTTGACATAACAACAGAAAAAAAGAGGTAATTCTGTCCCTGAATTTTTAGAGGAATACAGGATCCAAAGGGGGGAGGGAATCTTCTGCCTAAAAGAAAAATCGTTGTAATGATCTTGGGCCACAATGTACAGAAATCACAAAGGAAGAGAAGATCAAGTTTATCAGACAGCCATTTCCAGGTCCCACATAAATTGTGGAAATAAGAGATAGATAAGCAATCAAATACAATCAGAATTAGATTATATGCCTGACAAATGTTTGGGACTCTTCCTTCTTTGCAACAAAGTGAATAGCAAAAATCCATTATTATTTTTTAAAAGATTTTATATATTTGAGAGAGAGAGGGAGAGAGAATGCAAGAGAGAATAAGAGGTGGAGAGGGAAAAGCAGGCTAGGCTGCCCATCAAGTAGGGAGCCCAATGCAGAGCACATTCCCAGGATCCTGGGATCATGACCTGAACTGAAGGCAGATGTTTAACCAATTGAGGGTAGCAGAGTAGTGCAGTGGAAGCGTGCTGGGCCCATAACCAATTGAGCCACCCAGGCATCCCAAGAATTCATTATTCCTATTCAGCAGGAAAGAACATCTTTAGAAGAAAATGATAACCAAAAACACGAGGCTGGCATTCTACAGAGAAGAGCAGTAAGCTGGCTGGATGTCACGGCTAACATGGACCTAACTGTGTCATCACAATGATTTTAATAAGACCAGTTATTTTCAGGGAACACAGAGCACAAAGGACAATTCATATCAGCTTGAAGAAGCAGCAAAAGAGAGAACTGAAAATGTTCACTGAATTCTCAGCCTCAAAAGCCTTTTGCAGTTGCTTCCACAGAATGGGTGTCTTGGTGATTGAGTTTATATGCCTACATTGGTAGGGTTTCTCTTCCAAGTGCTTTAAATGATCAAAATAAATACAATATGACCAGCATATCCAGAAAAAAGTTAACAATTCTAACAGATATTTCTGTAAAAGTTACAGTTTATGTTAAGTCTAGGTATCAACATTTGACAAGAATAGACAGATTGGAATCTGTCCATTCATAACTAGACCTGAATGGGTGGTATTTAAATCTGAATTTTTGAATTTTATGTTAACTTTGAAAAGATTTTTGGAAAGGTCTGAACCTAATGCTGAGGTGAGAATTGTATACATTTTAAAGTACATTAACTTAAGAGTAATGAGATATTATTGAGTAGATTAGTATTGAGTTGGTAAGGCTATGTTCTGAGGTTAAAATAGCTAAATTTAGACAAAGATTTATTCTGTAACAATACTAGCAAGATGACCTTGGTCAATGTTGTCTGCCTTTCTAATTTTTATCCATTCAGTGGAAATAATATAAGAACCTATCTCATTGTCTTATTAGAAAAATTATGTAAAGTAAACCAATAAGCACAAACCTAACTCACATTACATAGATACTCAGTCCCACAGCATGATGGTAATGATGACCATGACCATGACTATCACAATGACATCAATCTCTAGCTCCTCCTTCTTGTGGATCTGCTCTGAATATTTGCTCTATCCTGTCTCCTAATTCTTGTTTTTAATGTTATTTAGTGTATGGAGGACATTGTCTTGTTCAGAGCCTTTACTCTTCAGAGATAGCCTTTTGTCTTTACACCACAAGTATGTAAAGTTCTCTTTCACCATAGGCCCTACACTGATTTTTCTTACCCCTACTATGCCTTGTAAAAGTGAGCCTCTTGCTTCACTCACTAGCTCAGGAAGGACATGCATCTGCTCTCCTTTGACACTACAGTTCCTTTCTGCCTGCATTCTCTGGAATGAGAGCACCTGCCTCCCTTCTGGAATACACCTGGTAATAAATTACCCAGCTGTGTGAAATCATGATTCTTCCCGGGTAACACTTGCCTTTGACAGTTGAAAGTATACCAAAGCTACACATTCTGTACACTCAACTTGGGTCAGCAATGGGTTCAAATACACCATCCTATGATTGTTGAGCTACATTAAATTAGATCATGAAGATAATATCCCACACTGGTATGTCAGAAAGCCATTGGTCAATGTTTCTTCAACCTACTCACATCTTGGCCATTGGCTGTGTGGCTGTTTTCTTCCTGAGGAACTCATGAGCTTACTCTGATATTAGTAGTATGTCATGGTGCCACCAAGGTTAGGCTGTTCAATTCCCACAAGCCACTTATGAAATTATAATGAGGGAATGGAACAAAAACATACCAATTACCTCAGTCTTTATACCCAACTCTACGTGACATCATGTGGATTTTTGCCTATTTGCCACATTAGAAGTTTTGATTCATGAATAAAATAGGGTCTAGGCTGGTGTCCCAAATGAGAAAGGAAATGCTTCCACTCAATGTCACCTCTTTCAATTACATTAACTTCTCACTGGGAAGCAGGTCAGCTGGACACCAGGGAGTCATCCACAGTACATGGCCACAGTGCGTGGTAAGCCTCAAACCTGTCTGTCCTTCCTCAGAGAGAGATGGGGTTTCCGCTAATCTGATGGACAAACTATTTCAGGGAAAGGGACTTCACCAGTCAAAACTTGACAAAACAGTGAAGGTGAGCACTAAATATTAAATAATGTGATTCTTGAATAGAAAATTGGAAGAATATCTGTCAAGCACATCATTAGTGGTATTGTGAGGAAGCTAAGACTTATGTGCCCATATATAATAACTATGTCTAGACTGAATAGGAAAGGAGAAAAAGCCAGCAAAGAGTCATAAAATGGGCCAAGAGGGGGGAATCAGAGAAAAAATTTCATGGACTTTGGCCGGGGTGGGGGCAAAAAGAAATTCCAAGGACTTTGAAAAGACTAAGCTGGGGAAACTGGAGTAACAAAACTAGAGTGACAAAAAATTGTGGTACTACAACAGAGTACTTCTTGAGATTTTAGAGGAAAATAAATGATGGTGATATGAAAACTTGCAATAGGGAGGTGAAAATGGAAATACAGAAAACTTCAAGAGCTTTGTAGAAGATGGACTTGAAAATCAACACAATTAGTGAAGTTTAGGTTATGAGGACTGAGAGAAAGGAAGGAGTTCAACCTGACTACAAAACTCTAAGTGAATCATGGGACTTCAAGGGAGTATTTCTGAGTAAATGATAAGTTTTAGACATGATGAGTTTGAGATTTATACTTGTCTCATACTCGACTGCAGTTCCATGTGGGCAGGGGCCTTGTTTGTCCTGTTCTCCATAATATCTTCATCAACCACAGTGTCTGGGATACTGTAAATGTTAAATAAATGTCTGTGGACTAAAAGGAATTCAAGGGAAGATGAATGCAAAAACTAAGGAATAACATAATATCCAATAAGTGAATTTATTTCAATAAATTTTGGTAGGCTATATAATAGATCATCTTATAACTAAAAAAACAGGTAGAGGGACACCTGGGTGGTGGAGTTGTTAAGCATCTGCCTTCAGCTCAGGTCATAATCCCTTGGTCCTGTAATCAAGCCCAGCTTTAGGTTCCCTGCTCAGCAGGGAGCCGCCTTCTCCCTCTCCCATTCCTCCTGTTTATGTTCTCTCTCTCACTGTCTCTCTGTCAGATAAATAAATAAAATCTTAAAAAAAAAAACAGAGTAGTATAATAATTAACACCCAAAAGATTCATGCTATAAGGAGTGGAAAGAAAGAATTTGTAAGAACTGTATCTCGTTAAGTACAATAAAATCCTTTTTTATAAGTAATTTATTAAATAGACAACAATATCTAACTTTGCTTATCTTTGGATGGCAGAATAATGAGAAATGTTTTTAGAGATTTTATTAATTTATTTGAGAGAGAGATTAGGAAAAAGCACAAGTAAGGGGAGGGACGGAGGGAGAAGTAGACTCCCTGCTGAGCAGGGGTGTCAACCCAGGGTGGGGCTCACACTGCAAGGAGTTTGATCCCAGGACCCTGTGATCACAAACTGAGCTGAAGGCAGACACTTAACCTTCCGAACCACCCAGACACCCCAAAGAGGGACTTTTATTTTCTTGTTCTTGATCATCTCTATTTCTTAATGTTCATGTAGATATGCCATTATGATTGACAGGTGTTTTGTCTTCTTTGGTTTTTATTTAAGGTAATCATAAGCCAAGTTGAAATCAAACAGAAATACCTCTGGTATGGTCACTAACTAATCTGCTTATGTTTTTGGTGTTGGGTTTTTTTTTTTTTTTTAAGATTTTATTTTTAAGTAATTTCTACAGCCGATGTGGGGCTCAAACTCACAACACCTGTGATCAAGGAGTCTCATGCTCCACCAACTGGCCAGCCAGGGACCCCTAATGTTTTAAGCAGCCAGCAAAAGTTGGCTTTCATTAATGCCTCCCCAAAATGGAAGAAGTTAACTCTCTAAAGTAAAACCACATTGAAGGGAAAGCAATGTGAAGATGTCGGGGTTTGATTCTGTTATCATTTTGTTTTGTTTAATTTTGTTTTGTTGGACAACAAGTGACTGACAAAGGCTTCCTTTTAACAATAATGTGTTAGTCACAGCACTAATAACTGGCTCTGGCCCAAATAGGTTCTTATCTTACCTATTTTCCTTACTGACAGTTTTGTGATTAACCTTTGTTGAAAGCATACATTAAAAAGCATTAACAATATGACATTTGCAAATATCTTCTCCCATTCTGTCAGTTGTCTTTTGATTTTAACTGTTTCCTTTGCTGTGCAAAAGCTTTTGATCTTGATGAAATCCCAATAGTTCATTTTTGCCCTTGCTTCCCTTGCCTTTGGCGATGTTCCTAGGAAGATGTTGCTGCGGCTGAGGTTGAAGAGGTTGCTGCCTGTGTTCTCCTCAAGGATTTTGATGGATTCCTTTCTCCCATTGAGGTCCTTCATCCATTTTGAGTCTATTTTCGTGTGTGGTGTAAGGAAATGGTCCAATTTCATTTTTCTGTATGTGGCTGTCCAATTTTCCCAGCACCATTTATTGAAGAGGCTGTCTTTTTTCCATTGGACATTCTTTCCTGCTTTGTCGAAGATTAGTTGACCATAGATTTGAGGGTCTATTTCTGGGCTCTCTATTCTGTTCCATTGATCTATGTGTCTGTTTTTGTGCCAGTACCATGCTGTCTTGATGATGACAGCTTTGTAATAGAGCTTGAAGTCCGGAATTGTGATGCCACCAACATTGGCTTTCTTTTTCAATATCCCTTTGGCTATTCGAGGTCTTTTCTGGTTCCATATAAATTTTAGGATTATTTGTTCCATTTCTTTGAAAAAGATGGATGGTACTTATAAAGAACTTAGCAAACTCAACACCCAAAGAACAAATAATCCAATCAAGAAATGGGCAGAGGACATGAACAGACATTTCTGCAAAGAAGACATCCAGATGGCCAACAGACACATGAAAAAGTGTTCCATATCACTTGTCAGGGAAATACAAATCAAAACCACAATGAGATATCACCTCACACCAGTCAGAATGGCTAAAATCAACAAGTCAGGAAATGACAGATGCTGGCGAGGATGCGGAGAAAGGGGAACCCTCCTACACTGTTGGTGGGAATGCAAGCTGGTGCAGCCACTCTGGAAAACAGCATGGAGGTTCCTCAAAATGTTGAAAATAGAACTGCCCTATGACCCAGCAATTGCACTATTGGGTATTTACCCTAAAGATACAAATGTAGTGATCCAAAGGGACACATGCACCCGAATGTTTATAGCAGCAATGTCCACAATAGCCAAACTATGGAAAGAACCTAGATGTCCATCAACAGATGAATGTATCAAGAAGATGTGGTATATATACACAATGGAATACTATGCAGCCATCAAAAGAAATGAAATCTTGCCATTTGCAACAACATGGATGGAACTAGAGCGTATCATGCTTAGTGAAATAAGTCAAGCAGAGAAAGACAACTATCATATGATCTCCCTGATATGAGGAAGTGGTGATGCAACATGGAGGCTTAAGTGGGTAGAAGAATAAATGAAACAAGATGGGATTGGGAGGGAGACAAACCATAAGTGACTCTTAATCTCACAAAACAAACTGAGGGTTGCCGGGGGGGAGGGGG
>NC_081560.1:120599075-120686949 GCF_022355385.1 Mustela nigripes | reverse complement strand
GAAGGGGGTGGGATTATGGACATTGGGGAGGGTATGTGATTTGGTGAGTGCTGTGAAGTGTGTAAACCTGGTGATTCACAGACCTGTACCCCTGGGGATAAAAATATATGTTTATAAAAAATAAAAAATTAAAAAAAAAATGGAGAATGTTGCTATAGGTTGGGGAGATCACTGAATCACAGATCCAGGAAGTGGGGCTTTCACAGAAGTTAAAGTTCAAGTGAATGGGTGCTGCTATGCACTGCTTATGTCCCTTCACAACATGTATGTTAACGGCATAATCCCCGGTGTAATGGGGAATGGAGGCAAGTCCTTTGGGAGTTACTTAGGTCATGAGAGTGGAGCCCTTGTGAATGGGATTAGTGCTCTTCCAAGATACAGAATGTCCCTCTCTCCACCATGGGAGAACATAGTGAGAAGGCAAGCCAGGGAGACTTCTCTCCAGGAACTCTATCCACCCGCACCTTGATCTTGGACTTCCCAGCCCCCAGAACTGAGAGATCAGCCTGTTGTTCAGCCCACCAGTCAGTGGTACTTTTTCTATAGCAGTCCAAACTGATTAAGACAAGAGTGCTCTCTCTTCAGATGCACCCTCTCAGGTTTAGAACAATGTCGATGGCTGTTTCTCTCCTAGAAGGTCTGCTTATAAGTTTGTGACTAAAAAACAGTGTCCAAATGCTCTAGGTTTTGAAAGATGAAATGTTTCTAAATCAGATGAAATACAAGAAGGAAGCAAGGACAGAGCTCTAAGTAGAGGGAACAGGAAAACAAGCCGGGTTGACTAATAGGTTTATAGAGAGGGAGGTTTCTAATCTAGGAAAAAGAATCCAAAGTCAGTCATTCTATACCTGAGAAAGCCTGTAAACTTCTGGAGAAGTGCCGGCTAGAAATGCTGAGTTTAAGTTTCATTTCTTTTTTTTTTTTTTTTTTTTTTTTTTTTTTTTAAGATTTTTTTTTTTTATTTGTAAGAGAGAGTGAGAGCGAGCACAGGCAGACAGAGTGGAAGGCAGAGTCAGAGGGAGAAGCAGGCTCCCTGCGGAGCAAGGAGCCCGATGTGGGACTTGATCCCAGGACGCTGGGATCATGACCTGAGCTGAAGGCAGCTGCTTAACCAACTGAGCCACCCAGGCGTCCCTTAAGTTTCATTTCTACATGGAAATTCTCTTAATGCAGCATCGGAATGCCAGAAATTCAGGAGAGCAAAGAGGAAGTGGAAAGGATAGAATTTTACATATAAAAAAAATAAACATCAAAAGGAAAGAAATATTGGGGAAGTTTTGAAGATTGACAATTCAACAATAGCAGATTTTTAAATATTAAAAAAAAAGAACTATTTTATCATTGTGAACTTCTTGGTAGAGGATTTCTCCCAACTGAGTTTCCATCCACAGCTCCTAGACGCGGGAAAATTATTAAATCAGCAAAGATGATATATAAATATATATACATATATAAATTTATTTATTTATTTTACACACACACACACACATATGTGTTTATGTACTTATATATTCTCTTCTGATTCCTCTACATATGATTTTTCTTCAAGATAGAATCTGCCGTTGTCTTTAGCACAATGATCTAGAATAAAATATTTGCCATGTTTTGAGATTCTTACTTTTGTTTAGGATACATTACTATATACAGAAACTGTTTCACAGTTTGATAGTTACTGCAGCAAAACTATCTGGTCCCTAAGTTCCCAAGTGTGCATAAGATTTTGGAAAAATCAGTCTCTGACAAAGGGTGAGCTGTGTTTTTTTCAGCTCCAGAGCTGCTGAATGGTGCCAAGGAGCAGCACCCATTTAAGGGAAAGCCAGGCTTGGGTGAGGCTGCTGAAAAGATAACCCAGAGCCCAGAACAGTCCCTGATCCCTGGGACTGAGCCCTCTGAGAAGCGGGACGAGCAGAGTCTTGGCACACATTCCAGGACTTCAATTTTTCTGTCAACAAAGGGATAAGAGATTAGTTTCATTACAACCTCAGTCTGAAGCACAAACTTGATATAAAAATAGAATTTATTTTTCAGGTTTCATAAATTGTTCAATTTAGGGTATTGCATGTTGTATCTTTATAAAACCATTTTTTAACACTGGGTTACAAAATCAGAGAAGAGTTGTTCTTCCATTTTTTTTTCTTACCCTTGTGTATTTTAGAGTTTATTTGGCACTTCTGCCCACAGTTTCCCCACCTGTAAAATTGATTTAGTCAATAGTACCTCACCTCACGGTGTTACGGGAGGAGTAAGTGAAGTGATAGGGGAACGGTGTCTAGTCCATGACATGTGCTTAGTAAAAATCACCTGACCGCCGCTGTTGCTACTAACACGTGGTCTGGGTTTGGGTGCCTGTGGTATGATGCAGTTTGGTGAGCTGTGTTAGGGGAAGGGACACAAGCAAAGGAGGAGTACCCACCATACACCAAGTACTTAGTGTGTATTAGGCTCTATGCTGAGTCCCAGCACTCAGACTATCATTCACTGCTCATGAGAATCCTATCGCAGGCACTAAAATTATGCACATGAGGAAACTAAAGTTCAGAGAATCCGAAGGTCAGCATAACTAGAAATTGGTGACTCTGAATCCAGGGCCCATTTTTTTTTTTTTAAAGATTTTATTTATTTATTTGACAGAGAGAAATCACAAGTAGACAGAGAGGCAGGCAGAGAGAGAGAGAGGGAAGCAGGCTCCCCGCTGAGCAGAGAGCCCGATGTGGGACTCGATCCCAGGACCCTGAGATCATGACCTGAGCCGAAGGCAGCGGCTTAACCCACTGAGCCACCCAGGCGCCCCAGGGCCCATGTTCTTAACAAGAATACCATTTTGGCTCACATAAAAATGAGTGACTTCTTAGTGTAGTGTGGCTTTAGGCTTAGTCTTTAAAAGCTTCCCTAGCAAGATCAAAGATATTCTTGACACCTTTTAGAAAGTGACCCACATCACCTGTAACAGGTACCCAGATAAAACTGAGCCAGTTGGGGCACCGGGGTGGCTCAGTTGGTTGAGTGGCTGACTCTTGATTCTGACATGGGTCATGAGTTCAGGGTCCTGGGATCAAGCCTCATCAGACTCTCCACTCAGTGGGGAGCCTGCTTGTCTCCTCCTCCTCCTCCCCCTGCTCACGTGCTCTCTGTCAAACAGGTGAATACATATTTTTTTTAAAGATTTTATTTATGTATTTGACAGAGAAAGAGAGTGTGCATGAGCAAGGGGAGGGGCGGAAGGACAGTAGATTCCCCATTGAGCAGGGAGCTGGAGGCAGGGCTCCATCCCAGGACCCTGAGATCATGACCTGAGCCCAAGTCAGACACTTAACTAGTGAGCCAACCAGGCACCCCAACAGATAAATAAGTCTTAAAAAAAAAAAATTGAATTAAAACAGTGGTCCATGAAAATAGGGTCAAGAGTCCGTGATGCTCCCTTGAGCTTCTCAGAAAACAGCTCCCACTAACTCACAGGCACTGATCATTTAATTATTAGGAATGTTATGAGCTTATTGTTAAACATAGCTATTATTAAAAATTTAATTACATAAACTTACAAATAATTTTATTAAAACTTAAGGTGATAAATACTCAAAACTCTTCACTTCATAATTAGATTTCTATATCTTACTATTACCTGTGCTCTTTTGATTACTTTAACTATATCTGTATGATGGAAATACTATAAAATAGTGTACCACTGTGATCTCTTCATAACTGCATGTTCATTGATCATATGTTGGTAGTTTGACATCAGCCTTGGACGTAGTATTTACAGCATGGAAGTCATAGAATGAAATAACTCAAAGTTTGATTTATCACTTTGTTGATTATTTACATCTAAGAAAGAAATGGAAGTTAATAATGCAGGTTAGAGTAAAAAACTGTCTCTGTACACATGAAGAAGGCTCAACATCACTCAGTATCAGGGAAATACAAATCAAAACCACAATGAGACTCCAACTCACACTGGTCAGAATGGCTAAAATTAACAAGTCAGGAAACAACAGATGTTGGACAGAGCAAGGGGAACCCTCTTACACTGTTAATGGAAATGCAAACTGGTGTAGCTGCTGTGGAAAACAGTATTGAGTCTCCTCAAAATATTAAAAACAGAACTACCTTATGATCTAGTAATTGCACTACTGGTTTTTACCCCAAAGATAAAAATGCAGTGATCCAAAGGGGCGCGTGCGCCACCAATGTTTATAGCAGCAATGTCCACAATAGCCAAAATATGGAAAGAGACCAGATGTCCATCAGTAGATGAATGGATAAAGAAGATGTGGTGTGTATATACCCAAGGGAATATTACTCAGCCATCAAAAAGAATGAACTCTTGTTATTTGCAACAATGTGGATAGAACTAGAGGGCATTATGCTAAGCAAAATAAGTCAGTCAGAGAAAGACAAATATCATATTATTTCAATCATATGTGGAATTTAAGAAAGAAAACAGATAAACATAGGGGAAGGGAAGGAGAAATAAGATACAAACAGAGAGGGAGGCAAATCATAAGATAATCTTAACTATAGGAAACATATAGGAAACCCCCTCCCCTGCTGGAGGGGAGGGAGGTGAGAGGGTGGGGTAACTGGGTGATGGGCATTCAGGAGGACACTTCATATAATGTGCCCTGGGTGTTATATGCAACTGATGAATCACTAAACTAATTCTACCCCTGAAACTAGTAATACAGAGTATGTTAACTCAATTGAATTTAAATAAAGAATTTTAAAAATGTGTCTGTAGCTGTTACATGGTGAGGAGCACAAAAATTGGCGACCTAGTCTCACAGTGCTCAAAAGTTACATTTTCATCATCTCTAGCCAAGTTATTCACTTTACTGATGAGTGAGTGAAGATCTGGGGTACATTCTTGTTTTACTTTCATCTTGAAATGTTGAAAAACAAATCAACATTCATGTTGGAACTATACTCATTCATCAATTGCAACTATAGTTCGGCTATGGATAGACAAGTTTGGCAAAAATCAATGAGAGTCTCTGGAAGAATCAATCGGTAATATGGAATTTATAATGAAAAGCACTTTATTATTATTTATAATATGCTCTGCATTATATTAGTAAAATTGGTAATGAGCTAATGTACATTGTTGTTTGCAGACCCTACACTTAGGTCACCCTCATAGGGGAGGAGATGTCTCTGGATCTGACTACTGTCCTTGGGTACAGATTATATGCATTAGAGATATATGCATAAAAATTTTTTCTCCATTCTCACACTGCTTTTCCATCTAACCTGATAGGCCCAGCAGAGACAGGCTAGAAACCTGGTTGTCTCTGTTTTCCTGAGCTGCCTTCTTCCATTTTAGAGCCATTTCCTTCTACTTAGAGGGTGGGAGCTATGGCAGCTGAGAGCTACAGCACCTGCTGGTTCTAGCTGCCTTCAGACCCTTGCCATTAAAGCAGGAAGATCTGAGACTCAGAGGTGGATTGGAGGGGAGGGAAGCTAATGGGATTACATACACTGTGTCAGTAAGAAAACCCAAGCCTGCCTTCCATGTAGACAGACAATTTCTCTGTCTGCAATAAAGTTCTGCACTGTGTTTTTGGGCCAAGGCCACAGCATAATGCAAAATGCTTTCTTTGTCCATCATTTTACTCTGGCAATACATATTCCCTTTGGAAACTTGGAGTACCTTAACTGGATTTTTTCCCCCGAAACAGCATCTTAATCTCATCCTTTTGCAACTTATATTTATAGTTCTATATCTTAGGGTTCTCCTAAGTTAGAAACAACATGTCTTGAGTACACTTATACCCATCTCCCTCCTCTGCACTCGAGTCTTCAACAACATGTGAGCTAGAAGACAAAGTCTGACAGGCTCCAGGAGCTATAGGATCCTGATATGGTTCCTTGAGACACCAGAGGTGATAAGTAAAGAATTATGAAATAAGGCAGAGGTGGAGAAGAAAGAATTGCCCAAATTTCTGTTAGTTCCGTAATTTGTCAAACAAAGTCATGATGCTAACTGTTCTACAACGAGGTAGAAAATCAGAATGTCTTCATCACCATGGAGAATTACACAAAGGGAACGTGGAGGCTGCTGGAGAAAGGGTGACAGCTGTCATCAGCACTCCCTAGCTGGGAAGAACAATGATGTCCCACCATGATGCCCAGGAGGTTTCAGTGCCACAAAAGGTATACATGGTGGAGAGCAGGGAGGGGGAAGAAGCTTTGGAACATGGAGCAAGGCGATCAGGAGTTGCTCTTGAATGTGGACCTTTCTGCCCAATGGATGAATGATGCAAGGAACCCGGAAGAACAGATGTCACAATGAAATATGCCCTGCCCCTCTCACTCTGGCTTTCATTTTTTTCCACTTTGGATGAGCAATTTTTTAAAAGTCATATTTTCCTTTTAGCCCTATTATAGTAAAAACCACCACAGAGATTATTATAAATGGCAGCCAACACTTAATCTCTCGTTAGAGTGAAACTTGGAAAAAGAAGTAGTATGGCAGACTAGGGCACTCCTCCTGGGTCTAACTGTGGCAACTGTTATTGAAACCAAACAACTGCTGTCCATAGAAATACAGGCCTGGTATTTGCAATATTCTACAGAAGCCAGAAATATGGGTTTTATCAGAAATATCTGAATTTTAAGTGTTGAGAATTACCAAAAATAATTAAAAAGTAATGTTAACTTTATAGACTGGAAACACACAAACTACACAAAATCTATGTGGAAGACAACAGTGAGACATCCATTTGCAACAAGTAACTGAAATTCATAAGGTAATTAAAAGGATGTGAAACTTACTATCTCATTTTACTAAAAAACACATTTACTACTAAACACATATTAGTTCTAAGGACCTACGATGCTCTGCTTTAGCGCTGACCCAAGAAAGAACTCGTCACTGCATAGAATCCAACCTTCCCTAGTTCCAAGGCAAATGGTGTTAGTGATCTTGGTGTGAAGTGCTTGACGGCCTGGTTACTATGGCTCAAGTTAGGCCACGCAGTGATTCGCATACCTGGTCGTGAATGATGAGCTGGACCTCAGAATTCATGTACTCCATTGACTTTTAATTACAGATTTGACAAACTGATTTATTGACACCAGATAAAGGCATTCACACGAGGCAGAACCATAGAGTTCTTTAAATCTACCTTGTGGCATTTCAGCTGGCTCATCTTTGTAAGTGCCTTTCATTAGGAAATGGATTTTTATTTTGAAGGCCTAAAGCAAAGAACTCTCTTATCCAACTGGTCATGAGCATCCAAGAAATGTTCATGCTATCTTTTTTTTTACCTACAACCAATTACTTAATGGCAATAAAAAATAAGAGTGAAATTTGCATTCTCCTCAAATAAAGCAAATGTTTGTGTTTCATACAAATAAACAAGCAAATCATCAACTAAATAATAGTTATATGGGTATAACCCTCATCTGCTTCATTTTTACCATGGTAGCCCACTTTAATGATTTTAAACTTTCAGTAGCTATACTATCAATAACACAGCTCTTCCTGATAAAATTATAAGCCAGTTTCCAAAAACAAACACATTATCCCTTCCATACTAGTCAACAAGGCTTTGTAATGTTCTCATTCAGTAAGAGTAAGAAGCATAAATGCAGAACCATGTTCCCAGGTCCTTTGAGGGAGAGCTTTATTCCAAACCAATGGCAAGTACAATCATACTTTGCCAGTGACTCTTACTCTAAGCTAAAGCTATAAACATTTTTTTATCTTTTATTTATTTAATTTATTTTTATTTTCAGCATAACAGTATTTATTATTTTTACACCATTTGATGAACTTTCAATGGAATATTTATGACAGTTTCCCCCTGTGAAAGAATTGCAGTCTCCACCAATGCAATGAGAAAATAACATTTGGAAGATGTAGGTTTCTTTCTGGCTCAGCATAAGTTTAAAATCAGGGGTCACATGAAGGGGAGGTTTGGACACCCAAACCTTTCTCTGTCCAGCAGTCACCCACAAAGCTTAATGAGTCAGGCTGCTGTAAACACAGAAATATCTTTCTTGGTGAGAGAGCTTCCCTGCTGGTCTTATGATTCTCAGTGTCTCTGAAATATTGCTATTCTACTTGACCTGGATGAAGATCACCGGAAATACTGGAAGGCTGTGGGAGACTACTTTCTGAGGCATATATTTACAACCTTGATTAAACAGAAGACAAAATGTCACTGGCATCCATGGGGTTGTGATAACGGCTGTGTTACTAAAGATGCCATGAGAAAAAAAAAGGCTGGTAAATTCTAGTAAAGAAACGAGACGAGTGGTTGGCTGATCCAGGGTTAATGAATGTTTTCCCCCAAATGGAAAATGACATTTCCCTGGATATTTTTCAATTAACTGAGGCTTGTTGGGGCTACCTTGCTAACACACATACTTAAAAAGTAAAAGGTAACTGAATCAGAGGAGTTCTTGGTACTTCATGTTATCAAACTATAAATTCAATTGTTTTTTTTTTCACTGAAGTGACTATTGTTAGACACAGTTTATTTAAATTGAGTGGCAGTTTGAACAGTACCCGCATGACACTAAAATAAATCAACTCAAAGGGAAAAGTCAAATCGAGCAGATTGGGTTCACACACATTCGGCTGATGGATAGAACTTCCCATGTTCTGCCCTTCCAACTCCGTGGCTTAGGTACATTCTGAGCAGCAACTTCATAAAACATCCAGACTTGTCTGTAGAGAGAGGTGCGTGTCTGAGAGGAGAAAATGTGACTTTTTTTCCTATGATTGCCCTGGGATTAAATGCAACATTAAGAACACTAGATTCAGGGGCACCTAGGTGGCTCAGCTGGTTAAGGGACAGACTCTTGGTTTTAGCTCAGGTCATGGTCTCGAGGTCAGAGGATCAAGCCCCGTGCCTGGTTCCAAGCTCAGTGTGGAGTCTGCTTCAGACTCTTTCTCTCTCCTCATCCGCCCCTCACCCCGCTCATGCTGGCTCTCTCTCAAATAAATAAAATCTTCAAAAATAAAAACAAAAACTCACTAGATTCATCTTCTCCATTCCTGCCCTTTACATATAGATGCATAAAAGATATCCCTTTAACGGACTCTTGCATACTAAGCAGAGAGCCTGGCTAGCTCAAGGCCGTGTTGAGAAACAGACCACATCTGCTTTGGGGACCCTCCCAATCCCTAAACAAGAGCCCTGCTCCTGCCTAGTAAAAACTGCCACCCCCGTTCCTGCATTGCCTGGTCACCAGGGTGACTAGTGACTCTGGAGCCACACCATACTCAGGCCAGCATTTCTCAAGGATTCAAGATGGAAAACCCTTCTCAATGCCAGTGAGCCCAGTGCTTTCTGTCAGTGCTTTCCTGACTGCTTGTGATTATCTACTAACCTACTCCAATCTATACAGTTAAAGCCTGCTTAATGACCCAGGTTCCATGTAGCTGTTACACTCAGAACCCCGGGTCTGGCACAGGGAAGTGTAGTGAGATCTTTGTATTTGCTGCCAGGCTGCGAGAGGATGGATTTGAAGCCTGGATCCATCGTCTCTTCCTGCAGTCCAGCATGGTACACAGTTGCTGACATACTGATCCAGATTCTGGGCACAAACATTACCCGAGGGTGAAAGTCTGCCCTTCAGAACCATGTGGGCAGCAATTCGAATCCCTATTGTGAGGGGATTAGGACACGGTTGAGGCAGTGTCCAAAAACCTGAAGTTGTTTTTTTTTTTTTTTTTTTTTTTTTTTAAAGCAACACAGATATTGAGGCACAGATTTAAGTACGACTTAGAACTAGATTCTGGTTATTCTGTCATTACTGAGATCTATTCTGTGATTAAATCTCTCTCGCTTCGATCCTGAGGATAAAAATGAAAGCAGTAATTTCTTCCACATGTCAAACTTTTTTTCTTGGACACCAAGACTTAAAAGCAAAGATTTTCAGTAGCAAATATGATGTCCCGTCAGTGTTTCAATACAGATTTTACGTTTCTTCCCATACTCATCACTGATGGATGAGCAATAAATGACTCTACCCCAATACTAAAATGAGTAAGCAGGACTCCCAAAAAAACATCCCTGGCCAAGCCATTAATACAGTAAAATCCAATTCCCTGTGGACTTCTGAAAGAGTATATTATACGTCTCTTTCAATCAGAACACCCTGCATGGGCTTCGTGTCTGTGGGTGACTAATTAAGGGAACTCATCACCACGGGCAGGATACAGGTGCCTCCAGACAGCTCTGCAAACCTTATCAGGACCACTTCTGCCACCTAGCGTTGCAAGGCTGCAGAAATACTTCCTGCATCTGGAGAAAAGCAGCCCTACTTTCTATAGCCAAGGTCAATTCAGCACTGCGTGGGAGTAAACAGGAAATAGTACTATTTCTGTACATAACGGAACAGATTCATCTACCCGCACTAAGTCGAAAACCAGCTTGGATTCTAATAAACTAAATCATTAATACTTGGATTCATTTGTGTGGGCTGAGCCATCTTCTGATGAAATCTAGCTCCCTTAAATAGGCTGCCAGAATGGTAGATACCGTTAGAGCCCTAACCATCATGCAGGCAGTGGAATGTGATCTCCATTTCATGTTTGTAAATGATATTTTTTCTCTTATTTGGAGAACAGTAGAGTCCAAATCCAAAGCTTTATTTAACTTTCAAAAGGAAGTTAACGGTGAGGACTTGAGTATTTTGGTGCTGAAGTCATATTTCATAAAATGCAATTCACATCAAAATGATCTGTCCTGACAAAATGCCTTTGGCTCACAGCTCAGTAGGTTGAGCATCCCTATCTCTGAGCCATGTGACAATGACAAAGACACTTAATCTCTCACTTTGGGCTTCTCAGCTGGAAAATGATAAGCCTGAACTCACTTGCAAAACCAGAAGTATGAGAAACAGCCCCTACGAACCATACATCTTGTATTCAAAAAGATATGGATGTACTGCGAGCTGAAGCAATGCCCTTTCCCCTACTAGAGAGAGAGCCAGAGAATTGTTCATGAGCACAGATATAATATATTAACTGGTTCACCTATGATTTTTTTGTGGATTTAATTCATTTATATCATACTTTTTACCCATGTGAGTTGCATTATTTTTCCCTAGCAGACATGTCTCCAACGAAAGGTTAGATAAATTCTAATTAATTTAGCTAAGAACCTAAAATGAGGTAAACACACATGCACACCATGGGAGATGTAGCTTTCCTTGACATCAGCAAGCATGGGACAGTCACCGGGGCTCTAAAAAAATGTGTACAGACCACTGTCTGTCGGCTGTAGTCTTTCTCTGGGTTTCCAGATGTGGCCATTGCAATAATAACTGCAATTCCTTTCTATTAGTTTGAATAAGACTTGTGATGATGTATCCTGAGGTTGACTACAACATTTGTAACAATTACAGCTTGCTAAGCAACCTGATGTAAAAGTTTAAAAGCGATATGTATCAAGTCCTTACCCCAACATTTCCCTTGATTTCTATTGATTTACACTGTAATTTTTACCCATGTGAATTGGACTATTTCTTCCCAGAAGACAAGACCCAGTCCTGCTATGTAGGGTCCGTGATGGAGCTTTAGGGTGACTGAGGATCTCCTGGGCTTAGGTTAGGGGTTCTCAAAGCTGGCTAATCATCAAAACCGCCTGGTCAGAATTCCAGATGCAAGTTGCCAGGCTCTGCCCTGAAGCCTCTCATTCTAGTTCTAACAAGGCTCCAAAATTTGCATTTATGTCTCCCCAAATGAACAGAATGGTTTGCCAGTACAAAGATTTCATCAGTTTGGGTATCTTGAGAGTCTATGAGCCTTCTAATTGGCAGGCCAGAAAAATACTGGTTATTATAACAGTTTTAACAGATCAATCATTGAACAAACTTACCAGACTTCACAGAGCATACTGACCACTTACTAATGAGTTAGTAGAGGAAAAGATGCCTAAAAGAGGAGCAAGACGGTATGGGTAAAATTCTAGGGCACCCAGACTCTCCCAGGCGCAGTTCTGATCAGTCTTGTTCCCTGGAGATAGGCCTTTGTTACAGAGAACAAACTGCACACATTTCAAAACGGTTCCTTTCTCCTCTCCCTGACAAAGACACAAAGTAAGTGCTTTTTCTTGGCTGTTTACTTGATGAGGTTCTTGGAGGTAAAGGCCCAGAATGTGCAGGGCCCCTCCTAAAATAGTACTCTCAGTATTTTCTTATTCTTAATCTGTTCAAGAAAAGTCATCGATTTTCCGTGCATTCAGCTTCTTTTTTTGTTGGAACAGTGGGGATAATGTTTCCACACTCTCACATGTCAGAGTGGAACCCTACAGTACAACAGTATTTTTGTAAAGAAGTTCAGAGTCTATTCTGGAGAATAAATACGAGGAAATAACAACAAAATATTACACCAGGACTGACCTGCAACCCCTTTCATATTGCAGATAATATGTACTGAACTTAGTTTACTATTTGTAAGAGCGGCTTTATGAAAAAATCAATAGCATTAACAAGCTGACATGGCAATAGTGTCTTAATTTAAAAAAGTAAAAAAAAAAATCAAGTCCGTTTTAGAACATTTTTGTAAAAATAAAAAAAAAATTATTTGAGAAGGAAAACCTGCTCATTTACTACACAAGGATATTTGGGTTCTGTCTTTCTGCAGGAGAACAAACCGATGTGTCATCTGGAGAGTATCTCCAGCCTGAGTGATGATGCTCTGAGCCATTCTTATTCTTTTTATAGGAAACTCTTAAAGAACTGTATTGCTTATCTGTAAAGGATAAAATGAATGGTTCAGAGAAAAACTTGGTCATGATTGGGTTAGCACAGGGTACTGCTCTAAAGTAAACAAAGTTCTAAAATCTGCCACCTCTTACCACCTGGTAAACTATTCACTTACATACAAAGAATTCGAATTAGGCTACATTTTCACAAACTTGCCTCCCCCTTAAATGCAAGCCTCCCAGGCAGCTCTGAATGTAAGCATATGATCTTACTCACTCTTGCTGCTAGACACTGGTTATGCCATTCCATTCATCCGTCTCATCTGGATTAAGGGCAAGAAGACGTAATTGTTAAATTTGCAAACTGCATTCAATGTGTGTTCAATAGAAGTTCTTTAAAAAATGCTATTAATTGTTACAGAGTTACAAACACATACCAGTATTTATTTAGAATCACAAATAATTTTATGCTATTTTTCATATGCTTCACAATAAAGATACTGTTATTTCTAAGTTTTCTGGCATGATAATACACCAAGCAAGGAAGGATTTAATTGGGCATTTGAAAATCATTCAGTTTTACATATATGTGATTGGGGAATACAGGTTAATTGGAAAAGAAAATGCACTGTCACTAAAAAGCATATTGATTTTGCCGGATGGAAGGTGGCTACTGTTGTAATCTAGTGGGACTGTCCTGGTTGGCCCCTTAAAATTCATTTTGCACTATAATTTCAAGATTTTGAAAGCCATATTCTTTCTGCAAGTTACAAAATTATTCTGTCTTATTTCAAAAATCTATTCCTTTATGTGAATTCTCCACTTCAGCACAAATTATTTATTACGAAATGACTTTCATAAGACTGCAGGAAGTGTGTTTACCTCTTTAACACTGCAGGGAAGGAAAACTTTCCCTTCTTCTCTTCTAGCTCCTTTGGCTGACCTAATAATTAAATTGACATAAGACAGATAAACAAGAGTAAAAGAAATTTAATTTTTTATGTATGGGAACCCATAAAATTAGGAGACTCAAAGAATGTCCAGAAGAGGCAGCTATTATACCTTTTAGACAAAGAACAAAATATCTATGAAGAATTGACAAGACAAGGAAGTTTGGACTTGGGTAGTAAATTAGTGAAGGAGTGACAAGATCTGTTTAGATAGACTTCTTGGCCCTAAATTCCCTGTCTCTAATAAAGGATGATAAAGATGGTAAGGGTGGCTTCTGCCCTCCAGGGGCAGGGAGGGGACCTTGACATGGGAGATCTATATTCTGCTATAAATGGGGGGAAAAGAAGGGTCAGAATGTTCTTCTTGCATTGACTTAGGTAACTTTAGTTGCAAATAAGCAGTATGTCAAAGTGGCATATTTTCGGTGGCATAATCTGCTACCCTTTAATATCCTTCCAGTTAAAAGTGGAATTGAATCCACAGAAGAACATTTAGGTACATCAGGGGGGTAGGAAGTTTGACTAACTTCTTGTTTTCTAATGAAAGTGTTCATAAAGAGAATTCTCTATGTTTGTTTTGGTTTTTATTAAACCTCTTTCCCTAGAAAGAAAGTCAATACCTGACTGTCGGTGACAAGGCAAATATATTCTCTATTTATACTTTCTTTGCACAAAGATAGAAAAATAGATAAAAAAGGAAAGTTTAAGGTTTTTTTCTCTCACCATATGAGATTATATCATCATTACCCAGTGTGGTCTTGTGTGTTCAGACATCTTGTGAAAATTTGACTTGTTGAAATAAGTAAATAAATTACCATCTTCATCTTTTAGTAGATACTGTTCCATTTTAATTTGGATAAGTTATCTTTCTGAAACAATGCAGAAAGAATTGTGAAGCATGTTTTATCTTAAATTGCAAAGTATATTAATGTTTGCTAAAAAAATTTTAAGCGAGTGTTGCACATTCTCTTCCTAAGTCACCTCCACACCCTTCATATCACAGGTCAGGAAACTATTCTCTAGAAGGATCACTGAAATGATACAGTAGTGACGGCAAGTCTGTGTCTCCTGACTTTCCACCCCACCACATTTTCTGAGTCAAATATCCATTTGCTCCTCCATTTCGCCTGGAACTTGGGGTGGTATCCATCTGGGAGCTCTCAAGGGTGGGATGTGTGTAAGAATGAGAGGAACCTTGGCATAGGGAGGGAGGCACTGCCTACACAAACTATGAAACGTGGCATTAAGGACCGAAAATAGCAAAGAATTTTCTTCCCAGATGTAGAAGGATGACCTAAGTCTTCACACATTGTGAACTTTGAAAACAGTGGATGGACACAGTTCAAGGGAATTCAGTTTTTTTGAATGGAACATTCACATGGGAGTGAGAAAGAAATTGGTCGGGTCAGGCCCATGGAGGTCATCCTGATAGTCCCTGAAGGGGAATCATACCAAAAAAAAAAAAAACAAGAAAAAAAAAAAAAAAATTAAAAATAATAGAAAAAATAATTTGGCTGAGAAAGCCAAAGACAGAGTTCTAAAAATAAAGTTGATGAAGTGTTAGTCGAATTGTGCTTTACACATCTTTGTCTACAAATCCTCAGTCACTTACTCATTTCCCACTCATCTGGGAGGAATTTGGATCTATTTGGGGACTACATGAAACTGAACCCTACTTCAAGGTGGGCCTTGCTAGAAAATGTGTCCCCACAGGGGCTCCACCACTCTGGTCACATGTAAATCAGTGTTCCCCAGTCTGTGGGATAGGGCATATAGGATCACACATGTGCTGAAATATTGGTCCTTGTACCCCTCGGGGAAGTTGGATGGGGCCCAAAGCAGTCAGAGCCCAAAAGAAAACAGAAATATGCCATCAGGGATGGACTATAAAGCAGGGACTATCCTCTCTGCCTGTTGCCTCCTTCTTTACTAAGTTTACAGGAAAGATAGCATTTGGATAATATAAAAAATGATGCATTTGGTTTCTAGTTTCAGCTCCAACATGTAAAGGGCTTAGAAGTCAAACTCTCATCTTCACAACAACAAGCTTAAAATCAATGGCTTTTCTTATATCCTTCTCTGTCTGTCAAATAAATAAATAAAATCTTTAAAAAAAAAAAAGGGGGGCGGGGGAGGCTGAGTGGCTCAGTGGGTTAAAGCCTCTGCCTTCCGCTCGGGTCATGATCTCAGGGTCCTG
Organism: Mustela nigripes; assembly: GCF_022355385.1. Lineage (NCBI taxonomy): Eukaryota > Metazoa > Chordata > Mammalia > Carnivora > Mustelidae > Mustela > Mustela nigripes. The sequence continues at coordinate 120,671,143 of NC_081560.1, read as the reverse complement.
GGATCGAGCCCCACATCGGGCTCTCTGCTCAGCGGGGACCCTGCTTCCTCCTCTCTCTCTCTGCCTGCCTCTCTGTCTACTTGTGATCTCTGTCTGTCAAATAAATAAATAAAATCTTTAAAAAAAAAAAAAAGAAAAGAAAGGAACAGCAGAACGTACCCATTATGCTCATTAACAAAGAGGTGACTTGGGAGGTGGGAGCTGATAAGCTATTCAAATGTGTGTGTGCACTCGCACATGCACTCGTATGCGTGTACTCATGCACCACACACATGCACACACAGATTCCCCTTGCCATGGAGGGTGCAACGACAGTCCTGTGGAAACTTATTGCACAACAACATTCAGCTTCCCTTTCTGCTTTGGAACCAGCACCTGAGAAAATGATACTTCAGAGGGAAACCACATAATCCCGAAGCAGTAGAGTCAGGGCACAATTTTCTTGCCACGTAGGAACCAACAATGACATCTCCAGAGACAGAATGTCCAGGGCTCCACCAGGGACCTGGAAGTCAGAAGAATCATACACTTTGGGAATTCCAAAGCTCTGCCTCCCACTCTGGTATTTTTATTCCTTTCTGTCCTCGTGGGTCAAAGGCTATTCACAAGCAGAGGCGGCTTCTACCACGTGAGGCGCTGCTCAGGAACACAGTGAGGCGCTGCTCAGGAACACAGCAGATGACCCAGCTTCATCAGGTTTTTGGGCGGAGGGAGTGGGAGAGTTAACCCTAGTGCTAATTCCATAAAATAGGAGAAATGGTTTTGTTAACCCTTTACCCAACACAGCATTATTTCAAACAAGAGTCTTCTCTGGCTGTTCTCCCAGAGAGAGGAACTCACACACAGTGAATGGAAAATGACATAGGACACGATATTAACATGCTGTTTCATCTGACCCTCAGGATCAGGATGAGGACAGGCCCAGACAGGCACTGAGGGACCTGCCCCAGCCTCACCTAGCATTTCAGTGAGCTCAGCACTGAACAGACTTGGACAATAGAGTGAAACCCATAGGGCTGAATTTCTACAGTGAGCTGTGTAGACACAGACTTTCTAGGCAGAAGCACATTTCTGAAAAGCTGCAATACACAGAGAACTGTGTGGGAATAATTTGTTCCCAGTTTCACACAAAGACATGTTCCCCTGGCAGCCCAAGGAACCGTGTTGATGGTCTCCAAACGGATAAGATTTTCTTTCTTTTCTTTTTTTTTTTTTAAGTTGTTTATTAGGGTATCTGATGAGTACCAGGCACTAGTGAGACCCTCTGATCTTCGAGGAACCTTCCCAGGATCCCTGGCAGGCAGTTCTTAGAACAGCACCCATATGTGTATCAGGAAACCGAGGCCCATCTAAGTGCCATCAGTGGAAAGATACTGCACTGCCCATGGATCTGGAGCCCAGGTCAAATCCTGCTCTGGCTGACCCCAGAGAGTCCTTGCCGGAGGTTCTCTCACGACACTGGCCACTCCTCTGTCCATAAGGATGAGACCCTACGTGAGCCCAACTTGGACTACTGTCCTGGCCTGGGCCCTGGATGCAGGACCCCCCCACCTCAAACCGATGTCCAGTCTTGCTTGGCATCACCCACATCTCAGACGCCCATGCGTCTCGATCAGCGGGGCTGCTGAGCGGCTCTGCTTCCCTACTCCATCCTCAGTAGCAACTGGGGCTGGCAGCAGGGGCAAGGATGCAGGGATGCTAGCATGAGCCCATGATTCCAGACACAGTCTGAGGGCCCCCTCATCCCAGATCTGCTCCTGGTCGCAGGAGAGGAGTCACAGCTAGAGCCCACCTCTCCTTCAGTGAGCTATATATATATAGCTCAGTATATTCCAGCCCCACTGGAGACTGGCCCAGCGCTACTAGACCCCCCGCTCCAAACATGGCTCCTTCTCTGAGTCACCACAGATTAGCCATTCCTAGAATTTAGCTATAAATTACTGAGACCACCAAGAAATTCTCATGTTTTTCTTACAATGCTGGTAAATAGAAACATTAACAGAGGGAATGTTTGCTTGTTTCCCACATGTCTCTGTGAGCAAAAATGCTCAGACATCATCCTGGATCATCTAGGGAATAATGCACTGACTCACCACATAAAATGCTACTTCTCTTTTCTACAGACAGCAATGCAGTGGGAGAGGGAATGAGAGGATTTCTGTTTTCTAAATCTGCCATGACTTAGCATGCGATGCTATCGTCGAGATGCAAAATGAGAAAGTGACATCACTTGCTCTGAAGACTTTTCCATCTTAAAATTTAATATGTGGAATAAGGGACTTAAAGGTTTCCGGGCTTTTCAGGATTTTGACTGTCAGGGTTCCATCGGGATGAGTGAGTCCAGGAGACAAATCTCCCCATTTTCTGGAGGGAGGCGTCCTGTGGACATTTGGACTATGACCTCAGCTTGATGGGGGGCCAGCTTAGAGCACTGCACCCCAGGCTTCCAGGAGAGGTGTGGGAAGGGGACTTCCTTTTGCCAGTTACTCTCCATTTAGGCCCAGAGAAACCTCAGCCTGAGGTAAAGAAGATGACCAGTAGGAGGATCAGGAGGACAGATGCTAGTCAGCCGAAGGTCTAAATCTAAGTAGGCAGGCCAGAGACATCCCCATCCCCATCCCACAGAACACCCCACCCGATGCCAGACGAGGGATGCAGTCCTCCCTGCCGAATGCGTCAAATACAGGAAGCTGCAGGTGAACTGTCATTTCTATCAGTCTCTGTCTCAAATCTGTGACCTCCTGTCTGGAGAGGCGATCTCATTCCGCTTCTTATCACGAGCTTTTCGTTCTAGAGAAGGAAAGTGGCTCCGAAAAGAACAATGTTTCTTTCCATCTTGTCTCTGAGCTCTTCAAATCACTCTCTGCAGATTCCACAGCTCATCGGGTCCTTGCCTTCAGAATTTTTCACCTCTGTTTGCAAGTCATGGTCTACCTTGAGGGAAAATATCCTGACAAGTTCCCTTTTTCTCTCAAAAAATGTGATTCATTCCATTTTCTCTCTTCGTGAGATGCTGAGCGGCCCTTTTGGTTGAGGCTTCTTGGTCTGGATGTCATTACAATCACCGGTCAGGTGGGCTCTCCTCTTCTTCAGCACTTGGGGTGTAGAACCGGTGCCTCTCCAGATCATTGGAGCATCCTTCATTTCCTCCACGGTCCTCTTTCCTGGTCACCCACTCACTCTCCCTCCTCCGGCTGTATGTGATCACGCATCCCCTCTTCTCTCGGGAGCCAGTGGTCCCGCAGACCCCACGGCTGACCCTGCACACAGCCAGAGGCAGCACCATGGAGACAGTGAATCTTTTCAGTTGCCTCCTATACTTTTAAACGTGTGCTGACTTCTTCTGCTTGTGTTTTGATGGATTGTCTGGATCCTAACTGCACTAGCATACCTCAGTTGTCATTCAGATGAACATTTGCAGATCTTCTTTCCCCAGTGTCTTACTATAATGTATACGATGTCTCTAACCACAGGTGTGCAACAACCCACACATCTGGCACTTTCAAGATTATGTCATTTCCAATACAGAATAAGGCATGTTGAGAACATTCCATTTTGCTACATCAACCACTGAACTGTTACTGGCATGTTCCTTATCTCCCTAGTTTAAAAAAAACAAAACAAAAAACAAAAGTCTTTCTTTTGACTGAATGAGAACTATGCATAAAACCAAGATGAGTTTCAATAGCTGAACTATCGCATCTCCCACAGATAGCCAGAGACAGACTTGGTCTCCTACCTCTGACCCTATAACTCTGCAGTGTGTCCTGGGTTGTCCAACTGCACAGATCGTGGCAGGACAACATTCCTCCCTAGTGGTCCAGTCTGGTGCAGAGACCCTGGAGCCACCATGGCTGACACCTCATGGAGATCCCTCAACTGGGCTGCTCGCTGCCCTCAGCCTGTACCAGGAACCGAGACTGACCACGCCTGTCTGGAACAATACAGAAGTCACACACCCTCTGCTTTGCTCCTGGCTTTCTTCCCCTCTATTTCAACTCTTCCTTTGAGGGTCCTAAATGCCCACCCTGTTTTCTGTGCATGCCATTTCCTCTGCCTTTCCTCTCACTGCCCACAGCGGAGGGGAGCACAACCCCATCTGAAACCACGGTCCTTCCTCACCCATGCTCCCCAGTGCCGGGGCAGGGCCTGGCCAGGATTCAGTGCTCAGTGCTCAGTGCTCTATGCGTGAGTGGGGCAGGAATGAATATATGAGCATCTGAATGAAGAACAAAAGAGCAAAGCCATTCTTGGTCACCCCTGGGGGGTCTTGCCTAATAATCTGCTAAGCAGCTGGTTTCTTGAAGAATTTAAAACTCCTGTCAATGTAGAATAGTAGAGTACGTGTAATTTAAAATGTTGAACAAATGGTTATTGTGACCACGTAACATTGGTCAAAATTCACTATTTTGGACAGAAAGAAAAATCCTGTTTTCTAAAATAAAATACTGCAATGGAGCTCGTTTCCTGTGATGACATTTCAGTAGAATTAGAAATAAGCCAGGAAAATGGAAGCATGAACCAGGAAGCCTTCACTTGACACCAGCCCTGCCTGTGCAGGGATCTTGGACTTCCAGCCTCCACAACAGCGAGAGTACGTTTCTGCTGTTCGGACTCCACACACCTTCCCATCCTCTGGTCCATGGTATTTTGTTCCAGCAGCCAGAATGGGCTAAGGCACTGAAAGGAGTGAAACACTATCTTTCGGATTTCAGGAAATCGGAAGACTTTAATTGAACCGCCAAGTGCTGGAACCAAGTGGCCATGTCTCTTTCTCTTACATGGGAAAGGTAGACACTGAAAATAAGAGAGAATGGAACCGCGAACATAGAAAGGAGAACAAAATCTCCAGGGCCCTCCTTTCAGAACTCTGTAGGGAGGTGCAAAAAGGAGCTGCTGGGAACAGCAGTGCTGGACTGCCGACCACACTCTCACAGCCACCTGTCCCTCCTCCTCCTACCATTCCCGCTCATCATGGAGCCACCACAGAGAAAAGCCCCTCCCAGGCTGGCCAGAGGGCTGCAGCCCAGACTTGAGGGCCGAACCTCTGCAGGGCTGAAAAGCACAGGCTGGCAACACCACTCAGCGTTTTCTGTACAGGACGACTGGAGGCCACCCTTGTGGCTTTATTTGGGTCTCCTTCTACTAAATAATTAGTAAAATTAATTTTGAAAAGGAGAAGTAGCAGATAATGCCCACAGGTATCTACTGCAGGATTGTTGCAAAATCCGGGAGGTGCCTGTTTCTGTTTGTGGAGTGAATGCAGGGCTGCATGAGTGAATGAGTGATGCAGACACAGCTGTTGGACATGTCTGTGCACACACGATAAACTCTGTGGACTCTGTAAGTGCTTTAACCAAAGGGGGAAAAGCCACGTGCCCTTGGTAGATTGTGGGGGGTGGGGTGGGGGGACACAGGCAAATTCATAACTCAAGGAAGCCTGTTCTGCTCCTGCAAAGCCAAGGGCTCACGTCCTGCTGTGGAAACAAGACGGGAGAGAAGAGAGGCTTGCGACCTTCACCACTGACCTTGAACTCCTGTGGCTCTCAAGACAGCCCATGATAAGCTGACCCCATTGCCTGTGATGCAAATACCCCTGCATCACAGGCAGGGTGGCTGTGAGAGCTACCCTGAGCTACCCTGTAGCTGCCACCCCCAACCCTTGGTCACCGTACATCAAATAAGATTGTCACCTTATCTTTTTCCAAAGTAGAGATATCTCCTTATTTTCTTTGCAGCATTGTGTGGCAGGGCTAGTTCCCTAGTACCTGGGTCAGCTTCTGCTGTGTTCTGTCATTTAATTGCGGCTTTTCTCCTGGGACTGTGAGCAGTTGCTTGCTGGTCTCATGACTATTTCCCTGATGAAAAGTGATGCTAATTGATTTCTTTTGCTTACAGAGCTTTCATATGTTTTCTTTTGTACATTTTCTTTTCAAGTCTTACGCCCACATCTTTTTATTTCTTTGCCTGATTTTTTATGTATTCTAGGACAAGTCCTTTCTCGGGTGAATTTTATACTTTCTAAAAATGTGCATCTCATCTCATTGTCTCGCTGGTGACCCTGATGAGCAGTTTTCATTTTTGGGGAAGGGTAGTCCACCCATTTCTTTTTTCTTTTTTCTTTGTTTATGGTTTTAATGTTCTACCAAGTCTTTCAGCCTACTGCAATTTCATGAAGAGATTCTTCTGTTTTTTGTAGAAACTTTACTGACTTACCTTTTACAGTCAGTCATAAAATTGAATGAATTAATTTTATATGACTGTGTGGTAGAGGTCAAGATTGATTACATCTCTCGTAAATATCTAGCATTTCAGCAATACTTGTTGAGAAGTCTTTGTCTTCTCCACTAAAGGTCTTTTACGCTTACTTGGAGAATTGATGTCCCATTTATAGAAACTGGGTAGATGTCTGGATTCTCTATTCTATTTCACAGATGTATTTATGTGTCCCCATGCCAACTCAAGACTGTCTTGATTACTGTATTTTTATACATGAAATCATGAATTTTATACATGAAATCATGGAGTATAATCCCCCCTTAATGCATTGCATATAAATTATGGAGTAGACTGGTTATTTCTCTAGGGTTATAATTAACATTGAGTTGAATTTAATCATGTAGAGAACTGACACTGAATGAAATCGATACTTCTACATTCTAAATTATTATTGCTAAAATACAGAAGTATTAATTGATTGTTGTACATTGTCCTTGTGCTTCTATTTAGTTATGAATTTTTGTGACCATGATCATGAGGCACATCAGTCTGTCATTCTACTTTCGTATACTTTGACATTTGGTATCAGGAAATACTGATGTCTCACATTCATCACCACGGTGTCCCTTTTCCTCTATGTTCTGAAAGACTTGGTGTAAGGTTTTTGTTTTTCCTTCAAGTTGATAGAATTCACGAGGAAAGTCATCTGAGCTCGAGGCTGATTTTATGGGGAAGATTTTCTATTTGATCTGAGTCATTTTGTTGAAATTTAGTATTTATTGAGTATTGGGGCATTTCCTTGGTTGAAAAGCGGCACTGAGATCTCACTCCTAGCATTTTCTCTCCACAGGTAGCCCTTCAGGATCCATCTCACTTGAATGACTCTGCAGTGCCTTCCATCCAGGGCTTTCTTGGGACTAATTTGTCCAGACTTAATTGTTGTTATCTGTGGGAAGGTTAGATTGATCAAGCTCCTCATCATGGCCAGCAGGTGTAACTCTCCAGAGCATCATGGAACAGAAAGAAAAGAACCTCTCCTCTCCAGGACCACTCTCATGCCCTTTAAGAGGGGCAGGGTTTAACTGCCCCTCCATCAGGATTTCAGTTCCACACTTAGCCCCTGGCCTTGGCTGGCAAACCTTGCAGATGGAGGCCCTATGAGACCACACAAGAAAATGTCTCACACAGAGTCTCAGTTCCTGCCATTGGTAACCAAGGAAGTTCTCACATTTGTTCTGTAGGAAATTGGGGCTATAGTTCTACGAGAAAAAAAGGCCCTCCCCTTCTTGGATTTCTAGGATCAGTCCACAGACAGACAGATATACAGACAAGGATGCTGAGGTTGAAAAAGTCGGCCATGAGAGGAGCACCTGGGTGGCTCAGTGGGTTAAAGCCTCTGCCTTCAGCTCAGGTCATGATCCCGGGGTCCGGGGATCAAGCACCGCATCGGGCTCTCTGCTCAGCAGGGAGACTGCTTCCTTTCCTCTCTCTCTGCCTCTCTGCCTATCTGTGATTTCTGTCTGTCAAAATAAATAAAATCTTTAAAAAAAAAAAAAAAAAAGTAAAGAAAAGAAAAAGTCGACCATGAGAGAGGACAGGGGAGCCTGGCTCACTGTGACCCTCATTGTCATGTGCATGACCTGTGCACACAGGACCAAGAGCCTACATTTGTTGAATATACTAAAATACATGTGAAAAGAAGGGCATGTGGGTGGTTCAGTCAGTTAAGTCTCCCTTTGTCTCAGGTCATGATCTCAGGGTCCTGGGATTGAGGCCCACATCAGGCTCCCTGCTCGGGGGTAGCCTTCTTGTCTCTCTTCCCCTCCCTTTGCCCTTTCCCCTGCTCATACTCTATCTTCCTCTCAAATAAATAAATGAAATCTTACAAATATAAAAATGAAAAGAAAAAACCTGAGAAACACCTGTTAAGGAAAACAGGGGAAAGTAGCCTAAATACAAGGAAGGAGAGCAAGCCAGGGATAGTGAACTGTTGGGTGTTCTAATTATCCTTGCAAAGCAGAGGACAATTCCACAGAAGGGACCTGGAGGACAGGACTCTTTAGGGTACCTGGTGTATGCTGCCCTCTGCTGGTCATTTGTAAAGAAAACATTCATTGATTTCCAACAACAGAATTTCCACTTTACAAAGTGAGGGAATTGTCAGAGAAGCAAGTCACACCTGGACAGTGCAGACAGGGATGATGAGATGAAGTCCTGGCTCATGTCCTTCCCCACACAGTGATTTCCCCAGAAGTGATGCTGACCCATTACCTTCTCCTGGCCCCACCTCGAAGCTGAAGTATAATGAGATAGAAATTTTTCTCTACAGGACATACGGATGTTCATCATCCCAGTGCCAGACCCTACATGTCCACAGGGCACAGAGCACAGCATGACTTTGTAATAATCCTCACAACTCTTGCAACCACACCCCAGGCCTTAGGATCACCAGCTAAGCCTTTACCTACCTCTCACTAGTCACTTATATAAGAAGGTAGACACAGAAGACCTGTGCCCTGCCCAGAGATGGGCCTCTCTGCCTTCAAGGCAGAAACAACCAAACCAGAATAGGAACCAGAACAAAGTATGACTATCTCAGGCATGGGGTTAGGAAGGAACCAGAACAATCTGCATCCAGTAGATGCTTTTCCTAAGGATCTGTGCTAAAGGGAAACACTCTAATCGTGGCCTGTCATGAAGAGACAGTCTCTGGAGTGGACTGGCACAGGATCCGTTTCATGCCGAGTCTCCAAATCTGGGTGCCCCACAATCCCTGCCTCTCCAAATCTTCTGTTTCCCTCAGTTCACAGTGTGACAGGTGCCATGATTAACCCTCATGGTGCTTCTGCTTTCTGGCAATATTATGGTGCTTGCCCATTCCTTTCTACACAATGCCTGGCTCAGAGGTGTGCCTCCTTGGGGAAGTCTTAGGAGAGGCTACTGTCCATTTCTGAATATGTACTGGCTTCCATGTACCAGGGAGACCCTTGAGTCCTGTTGGGGAATCTTCTCAGGACTGCTGGTAGGTTGTTCTAAATGTTGGATCCAGGTAAAGATGGAGAACCTGAGACTCAGGGGCAGTCAGATGACAGGTTCTAGATCCCCATTACACACCAGGGATCTGATGCATGACTCCCTTGAAGATCAAAGATGCTTTGGTCAGAATGGTTCTGTCTCTGGACCATGATCCATGTGAGCAAAGACTAACCTATTGTTCTGTATGGTGGGACTTGTTTTTTCTCAGACCAGAGTCTTTGCTTAATTACCCAACGCTTCACCCTTGTGTCCTTCATGACATCTCCATTTGCCAAACCTGGGGACATGCCGGATTTCGTATCAGACCAGTTGCTGGTCAGATCTATTCCACATGCCATACTCCCAGACACTCCAGCACTGACACAAGATGCCACCAGGGACACAACCTGTAAACCTAATGATGGCATTGTGACGAGTGACAAAGGGATAAACCCATCATCTAGATGACTATTTTGAGTCACAGTAGCTCAGGCTCTTAGATCAGGGGGCAAAGGTGAGGAGTTACAGAATGACTGGCCCACATCTTCACTAAGTGTCTACATTAACCTGGCTTCTGCCAGAGGCTCACACAGCCAAAGGGCAACAGACAAGAGTGGGTCCAGTCAGATATACTCCCCACTTCATAGGCTTCTGTCTCCACTCAATCCTCATGTCAGCCTGTCTTTCATTTAAGCATGTTTATTGAGATCACAAAGGCATTTATACCTTTCTTTTACAATGCTGCTGAAACATTAACAGAGAAAGTGTCTTTCTATTTCAAATGTTTTTGTGGGCTAAACTGCTCATAGATAATATTGTGTTGTTTAAAGAATAGTAGGCTGATTGATCAAATAAGAAATATTACTTATATTTCCTGGAGAGTATCATATAATGCGATAACTTGTATAAGCTCCTCCACAGTGGCCCAGTCTGACACAGAGGGGCCTAGGGCCATCAAGGCCAGCTGGACCACACCACCGCAGAGAGAGGTCTTCTCTGGGTTCTACCCAGAACCAAAACTATACCAGGCAACCAGGGTAGGCCATGCCTGCTGAGGATCGGGCAGGTAGACCCACAGCAATGAAGAACTCGATGCTGCCTTTGGTTCTTTATTTCCTTACTTAACCTTGTCCTTCTGTGGCCCCCAAAGGTCTACTGAATCCATTTTGCACATCATTCTCTCTGTCCAGGAAGCCCCTCTTTCCACTGCCCACATGTGTGGCATACCCCCACCTTGTACCCACTCTTTTCTCTCACTCAAATGGCCCTAGTGCATGAGACAGGGCCTGGCCGTGGTCCTCCATGCTCTGTTCATGTTTGTAGAAACAATCAATGGGTGGGCATTCGAGTGAAGGAAGGACAAAGCCATCCTGAGTCAAGTCATATGTAATGCTCTTCTGACCAGCACACAATCCATTCCAGTGTTTTAACTTTCGTGGATGTAGACTAGCAGAGAGTTGCAACTGAAAGGTTGAACAAATTTTTAACATCAGACAACCAAGGCATTTTCCTCAGAATTCACCATTTTGAATCACAAAGAGATCCTCAAACTTCACCAAAAGATTCAATTACAATAGGGGTCATTTTCAGCAAAACCAGCAACTGCCCTGGAACATTCCAAGATTTAAATAATTTTTAGATACAATAAGGCACCAAATAAACTTCTGCACAAACTGTGGGAAGCACAAACAATGAAAACACTAACCATAGCAATCTGTAGGATAGAGCCAATGTTATTCAACAAGGACAATCCACATCATTTAACGCTGAAGAACCCAAACAAAAGAAGAGAATGTGAAAATGAATCTAATAATTGAAATGTTTCCAAAATAGAAATTGACAAGGAAATGCAAATGAAGCAGAAAGACGAGTTTCCATAGGGAAGGCGGGTACTGAATATTTATCTCAGAGCTCTAAAAATCGCAGACTGATACAGAACTCCAAGAGCTTATTACAGGGAGGTTATTTTTCTTTTCCTCAGCATAGTTTTAAACAATGAACTGAAAACTAGGAAGGGCTCAAAACCCAAAGACAGAGAAAGCAAGTCTTCGGTCTTCTCCCAGAACTTGGCGCAGGGGTGAGCACAAGAGGACGTGGAGGCTGCCTACTGCATACTCCAGTTTCTCACCCTCACTGCCAGCCCCCTCACCCCTGCCAAACACGAAATCACCTGGGGCTGGGCCACACATGTGGCCTTTCTCAGAAAAGGAAATCAAACATTGCCACTGGGGAGCCCCCAGAGGTTGTGCCGGGTCAGGTAGCCAGACTGGGGAAGCACCGGGATGGATATTCTTAGCAAGGTTTCAGATGTGGTACCTTCAGCCTCACTTGTAGGACTTGGTATGAAAAAATAACTTGACAAAGGTAATGGTAAAAGGGTGGAATGACAGCTTCTGGATTTCAAGGCCTCTAAGCAAAATTGTTATCAGGAAAGATGCAAGTACACACCTTTCTTTAGGGGTGCTCCTGTTTGTGGGATGAATGAATGAATGAGTGAGTGAATGAACAAATGAATGGGAGAACAAGCGACCCAGGTATGAGGCCATTATTGGCCAACCTGTAGTGACGCGCAGTGAACTCTGCGAACTCTGCAAGTCAGTCCCATAAGCAAAGCGTCAAACCATAGTGGATAAACCATATCTTTCTGGAGATTTTCAGGGGCCATGTGAGGTAACCTCACATGCTTTGTTCATGAGAGCAGAGATGCACAGATGCGGGAGCTGAGGCTCAGAGTGCGGAGTGGCACTGCTCCCTAAACCACTGAGACCTTCAGGACACATCAGGACGGGCTGAGCACCATCCCTCCCGCAGGCTGGGAGGCAAGCACTCCTTCTCTGCCACCTCCACCCGTTGCCCAAAACAGATGTCAAAGAAGATGTTAGGGTCATCTCCCCCCTTTCCAAAGTCATGGCACCTATGTGCTTTCTCCCCAGCAGAGTATGGCAGGTTTGGTTTCCTGGTGTTTGTGCAGACTCAGGTTGTTTTTCAGCTGTGTGAATTGTAGCCTTTTCCCTGGAGGTGTGCATAGGATCTCGCTGTGGTTTTCATTAGCGTGATCCTGAGGAATCAAGAGGCTGACCACGTTGTCTTGTGTTTATCTACATTTGTGTTCCTTCCTCAGTGCATTTTCATTTCAAGACTTTGGCCCATTTTTAAAAAATTTCTCTGCATTTTTATTGGAGAGTTGTAAGAATTTTTAGATATCCTAGGGACAAGTCTTTTCTCATATGAAGTTTACGAATCTTTCCTAACAATTTGTGGCCTGTCTCCTCATTTACTGGTGCCTTTTGGTGAGCGGAGCTTCCACTTGTGATGAAGAGTCTATCCATTTCTTTTCTTTTTTTTCTTATGGGATTTATTATCCTACCTGGGACATTTCTGCCTCCTCCAATTTTATGAAGGTATTCTCTTGTTTTCTTGTAAAACTTTATTGACTTAGCTTTAACATTTCGGGCCTTATATCAATCTCAAACTAATTTTTGTTGAGAGTATGTGACAGAGTTCAATATGGAGTCTCTCTCTTCATAGATACCCAGCAGTTTCAGCAATACTTGTTCAAAAGTTTTTTCAGGGGCACCTGGGTGGCTCAGTGGTTTGGGCTGCTGCCTTCGGCTCGGGTCATGATCTCAGGGTCCTGGGATCGAGCCCCACATCGGGCTTTCTGCTCCGCAGGAAGCCTGCTTCCCTCTCTCTCTCTCTCTCTCTGCCTGCCTCTCTGCCTACTTGTGATCTCTGTCTGTCAAATAAATAAATAAAATCTTAAAAAAAAAAGTTTTTTCATTTCCTATTAAAGGCCATTTATGTGTATGTAGAAATTCCAACAATCGTTATATATATAGTGGCACTTATATGCCACTATAACGTGCACTTATAATGGCATTCTATGTATATAGTGGTAACATATATGATGAGGTAAACATATATAGGAGGTATGTGTACATACAATTTGTCTATATGTGTATATATGTGGTGAGGTGTATAATCACTGTCCAACACACTGTTAGAAACATGTGCGATTTAAAACATTCTAGAATCCACATTAAAACAATAAGGAGAAACATTTGAAATCATCTTTAATCAAACTTAACCCAAAGTATTCAAATTATTATCATTTCAACACATAATCATATAAACACATTACTGATATTCCTCGGTTATTATTTTCTTATAACATCTTCCAGTCGGGTGTGCATTTATAGGCACTGCACATCTCAGTTTGGACTAAGAATTTCCAAGGGTTCGGTAGGCACCTGTGGCTCGTGGCTTTCTATTTGGGTAGCACATCTCTTTGTCTATCCTGGAGTCAGGGAGTGTGAGGCCTAGTTTTATGTGTCAACTTGGCCACAAGATGGTACCCAGTTATTTCATCAAACACTGATCTAATGTTGCTATGAAGGTACTTTGTAGGTGTGGTTAACAACTGTTAGTTGACTTTAAGCAGGTTACTGATTACATTCAATGCTGTGGGTGGGCCTCATCTAATCAGTTGAAAACCTTCAGAGGAGTGACTGAGGTTTTCTAGAGAAGAAATTCTACCTCAGCACTGCTGTGTAAACTCCTGCCCCAGTTTCTGGCCTACTGCCTGCCCTACAGACTATTGATTGGCCAGTCTCACTCTTTCATGAGCCAATTTCTTAACATATCGCCAACTGTTCTATTTCCCTGTGGAGCCCTACCTGATGCAGGGGCATCAGAGGATTGATGGAGATTGAACTTCACAGCACCACAGCTGGTGAGAAGTCACATGCACATTCTGAAACCTGAGGAAGGTTGTGCCCAGCTATTAAGGGCTAATGGAAGGAACTAGAGTCAATGGGAGTGAGTAGATTTCCGGACACCAATTACATATAAAAAATCGCACAAATTGGTGGAACTGATCTCCACTCAGCTCCAAGTCAGTGTAAATGGATTCAAAGGAGGGTAGTGAAAATATAGATGTGGCCTGCTCCCACTGCACGTCATGGAGAGTCTGTGATTGTGCCCATTTATGCATCATGAGTATGTTTATGTCTGTGTGACTCATGTTTGCGAGGCAGAGAGAAAGTGGACAGGGTGCTTCTGCCATAGCATCCCTCTGTGACTATGTGCTCCTGACTGTGTGAGTCCAGGTGTGTGTGTGTGTGTGTAGGTGTGTGTGTGAGGTCCAAGTGCTGGGAGGAAGGTGTATGTATACACACGATGGTCTGGAGGAGCATCTGGATATGGGTGACTGTAGATAAGGACAATCCAGGTCACCTGGGTGGCTCGTCGGTTGAGTGGCCAACTCTTGGTTTCTGCTCTGATAATGATCTCACAGTTGTGAGGAACCCACGCAAGGTCCATGCTCAATGGGGTATCTGCTTGAGATTCTCTGCCTCAGTCCCTCTCCCAACTCGCATACACTTGTGTGTGTGCATTAATGCTGTCTTTAAAATAAATAAATAAATAAATCCATCTTAAAAAATAAAAATGAGAACAATTCATGAATTATGAGGCTCAGGCTTGTAAAACCCCATCTGGTCCCCAAGGACAGCGCTGAGGGCCCTCCTTGCCAAGAAGCAACTGGTCAAGAAGCAACATCCATGTCCCCTCCTCCTCCTCTTGTCAGAAATAGGGTGCAAGGACAGTGCTGGCCACTAAGTTAGGATGCTGCTGACCAGGAACATAAAGGGTTAGCAAACTGGGGGCCGAACCACAGCAGGACATGACCTAGAACCCTCAGCAGTTACACCCTGGGAGGCTGCATCCAGAGGACGGTTTGGGATCCTCCTCCAGGGAGAGGAGCATTTGATCTAAAAGAATTGGCTTGCAGTCTAGGGGAAGCTGGTGCCAGCCACCTGTTCCCTCCACACTGCAGGGGGAACCAACCCTCCTACCTATCCTTCTGCTGGACCAGCCACTGGCCCCCCCAGGGAAGGAAAGGGGAAGGCCTGCTGCTCTGCCTCTGTTTCTTCATCTATAACACAGGAAAGATTAGTGTCTACTTCGTAGATTCGCTGGGATGAAGACATATAAAACAATTAGAACAGGGCCCACTACAGGGAAACACTACATGAATTAACTCTTAGTTCACATTAAGGTAAGTGATTTAAGATTCATCCTATTTACTTCTATGACTTTTTTTTAACAATGTCAGTATTTTTTAAAGTTTTTATTTAAATTCATTAGTTAACATACAGTGTAATATTAGTGTCAGGTATACAACATAGTGATTCAGCACTTCCATACATCACCCCGTGCTCATCACAGGTGCACTCCTTCATCCCCATCACCCATTTCCCCCATCCCCCACCCACCTCCCCTCTGGTGACCATCAGTGTGTTCTTTGGCATTAAGAATCTGTTTCTTGGTTTGCCTCTCTCTCTTATTTTTCCCTCTGTTCATTTGTGTTGTTTCTTAAATTCTACATATAACTGAGATCTTATGGTATTTGTCTTTCTCTGACTGACTTATTTCCTTTAGCATTTATACCCTAAATATGTATTTTTTTATGTAAAAAAAATGTCTTCTCTGATACAGGGGAAAGGTTTACTTCTTTCCAAGATTCTTGATTTTTTTTTCTTTCCCTTGATATATTACAATGACTAGAAAAATGTTTCAAGAAAGTAATAACAAGGGTTATCCTTGATTTTCTCAATGTGAGTAGTTAAACTGCCCATGCTTCACCATTCATACTAATGTTTGCTATAGGATTTTTACTGATTTCCATGCAGGATGGCTCTCTTTATTCTAAGTTTACTAGAGTTTTTACCATTAAAAATTAATGAATTTTTAAATTATTTAAAAAATCTATTAAGATGAGTATATCGTTTTTCTTCTCTGTGTTGTTAAAATAGTGAATTTCAGTGGTTGATTTTTAAGAGTCCGTTTGTTAATACAGTGGATTATTTATTATTTTTGTCATTCTTTATTTCTGGATAAGCATGACTTGTTCATGATATGTCACAGGTTGTTGGAAATGGTATTTTTTGTTAAGAATTTTAACAAACATATTTATGGGCAGTATTTTCTTATAAAATTTTCAGATTTTGACCTTAGGGTTATCCTGGATTTATCAATAAGTTGGGAAGTATTACTTTTTCTTCTTTTCTGGAAGAGTCTGTGTAAGATTCATTTTATTTCTTCCTTCACGTTTAACAGAATTCATGAGTGAAACCAACTGAAACTGGAGTTGTCTTTGTGGCAAGTTTTAATAAGAAATTCACTTTCTTAAAGTGAATTAAAGGCTATTCAGAATTTTCTATTTGATTTTGTATCATTTTGTTAATTTTTATTTTTCAAGGAATTTAACTTGGCAAACTTATCGACTTAAAGTTTTCTATAGTCATCCCTTATGCTCTTGATTATCTATTAGGATCAATAGTAACAGCCCCTTTTTATTCCTGATTGCTAATTTGTGTTTTTCAATTGTTACCTTGATCTATATAATTAGTGTTGTTGCTATAATTATCACTACTCTTATGTTGGAATTGCCATAACTGGTAACTGGAAAAATTAAGGACACAATGTTCTTCGATGTGGTGCTATTTCTTGTCAGGACAGCAGAGGGTGATCTTCTATTAAAATACACCATTATCCACCAGGAAATGTTTAAAAATGTTCACTGAAGAGCAAGAAATGTATTTTAGTACAATGATTATCTTAATGGCTTTCTTCAATCTGTTAGTTTTCAAAGGAGATCGTGTCTTTAATTTACATACTATTAGTAATATTCCTGTTCATTCAATCATCCTTGAAAAGATAATGAAAGCTACAGACTTGCCAAGAAAAGTGATCCACTCACATGTACGTAAAAAAAAAAAAAAAAAAAAAAAAATGAAGAATTTAGGGGAACACTTAAAAAAATTGGAATATTTCCAAAATATGTGTAATAATTTTTCAGAGCCATTTAAAAATTTTTCTTCTAATGGAAATACTCAAACATAACAAAGTAGAGAAAATAAAATGATGAACTCATGATTCCCAGCCCCTCTCCACTATTTCCCCCCAGAATAATATACAGATTGATTTTCAACACAGTTCTGATTATCACATCAATCCTGCTATAAATGATGTGTGTATCTCAGAAGGATAAGAACTCTTTTTTTTTTTTTTTAAGATTTTATTTATTTAACAGAGAGAGACAAAGTGAGAGAGGGAACACAAGCAAGGGGAGCAGCAGAGGGAGAGGGAGAAGCAGGCCTCCTGCCAAGCAGGAAATGGGATGCAGGGCTTGATCCCAGGACTCTGGATCATGACCTGAGTCTAAAGCAGACACCCAGTGACTGAGCCACTCAGGCACTCCAAGAATTTTTATTAAAAAACCATAACCAAAGAGTACTGTTATCACACCTTAAGAAATAAGCAATAATTCCTTAATATAATTATCAAATATCTGCTTGCCATTTTCTCATAATTTTTCACATTGATTGATTCAATGGTCCTAGACAGAAGTGTAGACACAGCATTTGGTTATTATAGCTCTGGAATCACTTTTAACTTACAGGTCATTTCTCTTTTTCCTTCTTGCCTCCCTTAAGAAATTAAGTTTACCTTGAACCTTGCTACTCAAAGTACAGTCCATAGACCAGGAGCACTGACAACTCTTGAGAGTTTATTATAAATAAAGAATCTGGATCCCACACCACAGTTCTGTCAGAATTTGCATTTTAGCAAGATCTTTGGGCAATCTATATGCTTGTTCAAGTTTGAGCACTCCTGTCGAGTTTCTTATAGTCGAGTTTTCTTATAGTCTGGATTTTGTAGATTGTTTCTTCACGTTGCCATTTATCATGCTCCTGTCTCCTGCATTTCTTGTCAACTGTTGCTAAGTCTGCAGAGCTGACCTGAGAGGAGGTTCATTTCTTGGCAGAATTACTTCCTCCATGTTCTGTGTACTTTTACCAGATGGAGCACAATGTCTGACTTCAACACTTTTGATGTCACTATCAGCCACTGATCATTGTTGCTTTTGCCAAATAATTTATTTTGCAGTTTCCAAAATGATATGCTATGCTAACTTTAACATCCCTTCTTTTAATAACAGAGATCATTAAAAAAAAACAAAACAGATTTTTCTCATCTACTATTTTATGGCATTTGATATAAGATTAATGCAGAAAATTTAAGTTTAGTTTTCAGAATGTTAAATCATTTCCCACTCAGGTAGCAAAGGTGTCCAAGAGGCTTTTTTATAGTACAATTGTGGATTCCTTGTGATTTTAAAAATAATATTTGGTTTTAATTCACCAAATCTTACTATTGTTGATCATTCAGTCGTTATTCTTACTGATTCTCAATGTCTCTACGTTTGCTATTTTGTTTTTTAAGATTTTATTTCTTCATTTGAGAGAGAGCACAAGCAGTGGGAGAAGCAGAGGGAGAAGGAGAGGGAGAAGCTAACTTCCTGCCTAGCTGGGAACTTGATGCAGGGTGATCCCAGGACCTGGAGACCACGACCCAGCCGAAGGCAGCCGCCCAACTGACTGAGCCACCCAGGCACCCCTAACTTTTGCTATTTGGATACACTTCTTGCTGGCTCCTGATTCCTTCTAACATGACCATGACCTCCTCAGTACTCTTTGATAGCTTTACTTTTTTTCTGTCATTACAAAATATTCCAGACTTACCTTGTACGTTATGTGTCCCAGTCCTGAAATCAATCATTTTTCTAAGGACCCTCAACTTGATTTAGGAGGAAATGGCTTTTAGAGATCAGAATCTGTGCATTAATGGTGCTTACTGCCATTGAAGAATTATTAGTTATTGTTTCTCATTTTACTGGACAGAGCTAAGAAATACACATTTATAAGAGTATATATCTTGAGTTTATACTAGCGATCCCATGTTTAAATTTATTAATACAGAATTTTTGTTAATCTCAAAACTTTTATTATAAAAATCTTGATTCCTAATGATATTAACGTAATTGTAGTTTTATCCCATTACACATGCAAACCAGTATTAGGATAATAATACAAAATTATTATCAATGATATAATTACTGAAAACAGTTTTACATTTTTTTGTTTGGCTTTGAAGTTATTTTGTTCTTAATATATACCTGAGAATGAAGTTTATTTATTTTGTTTTGCTTTCCATTCTTAGGATGCTTTTCATTTTCAGTATGATTTAATTTTGGTTTTTGTCTGTAGGTCATTTTCATGGTTCCAGAGTTGAATCTACACAACAAGGTATATTCTGAGGAGTGAAGCTACAAGAACTATTTTTTAAAAAACCCTATCTGGGTTGATTTCACAACAGAGAACAACAGCTAACTCAGGTCAAAATGCACACAGTCCAGGGCAAAATGCACCCAAACCAGAAGTTTGGACTTCTTTTCCTTTGCTCCTCAAAGTAATAAACAGGGCGGCTAAACATGGGTTCTACAGCATACCATGCCTTTGGAAAACGCTTGTACATATAATTTATGCATGGTCCTTTGCTAGGCTGTGAACAAACAAACAGTTTGGGGGTTGAGTTCATGAAGGGAGGAGAGGCAAATATAAATAAATAAACAAACAAACAAACACACACATATGTATGAAATGTTTAATTTGGGGCAAGTAATTTCATCTTTCTAGATTTTTTTTTTTTTTGTCTTCAGCAAAATGAGAAAGTTGAATCAGATGTGCTTTCAAATACTTTTCAGCACTGAAATTCTGTTCTGTTCTACACAGGGTAGGTCATTTCCAAAGATGACCACTGTCAATGCCTGCCCTCCTGTACGTGCATACTGCTCCTAACACGGAGATGGAGGATAGACCCGATTCCCTTCTCTTTGAATCTGGGCTGGCCTCAGTGACTTCCCTGGCCTACAGAATATGGCAGAAGTGGGTTCTAGGACTCCCAAGGATAAGTCATAAGAAACCCGGCAGCTTTGGCTCTGGAGGAAGCGAATCCCTGTATAAGGAATGCAGTTATCCTGAGATGTCGTGCTGTGTGGAAACCCACACAAACCCCATGGAACAAATACAAGGAGACTCAGAAGTGCCCAGCCACCCTCATCTGTTCCTGTCATCTCCACCTGGGTATCAGACATGTGTGATCTGTGGAATTTAGTCAAGCCCCCAGCTGACTTAGCCCCAGCTGCCATCTGCCTGCGACCACATGACTCTAAGCAAGCAAGAACTGTCCAACTGATTCCAGTCAATCTATAGAAACATGAAAAATGTTGACAAATTATTATTTTAAGTCACTAGCTTTTGGGGTGAAATTTGTGAAACTGTGGGCAACCAAAACAATATATGATAATTGTTATAACAAAAAAATAATCAAAATGCACAAAAGAAGAAAAGACTGTGACTGTGGGAAATAGGGACTTTTTTCTTTTTTAAAAGATTTTATTTATTTATTTGACAGAGAGAGACACAGCAAGAGAGGGAACACAAGCAGGGGGGCAGCAGAGGGAGAGGGAGAAGCAGGCTTCCGGCTGAGCAGGGAGCCCGAGGTGGGGCTCTATCCCAGGACCCTGGATCATGACCTGAGCCAAAGGCAGATACTTAATGACTGAGCCACCTAGATGTCCCAAAATAGGGACTTTCTTAACAAAGAAGGTATCTGAGTTAGGTCTCAAAGGATAAGAAAACACACTGAAGAAATGTACAGGAACAGAAGTATAATACAGAATATCTGGGGAGGCTTATTATCAAGAGGATTTTTAAATAAAATTCAAAATAAATTCATTAACATTTCTTACAGTTGTATCAATTAAAAACCAAGAACATATCATCAAAGAAAAACATTAAAAGCAAAATATAGTCCAATTATATATCCATATCCTTATGGTGGATCGAACTTTAACTGATAAGAGCATATAGACTATCCAATGGAGAGAACTGTCTGCATAATATTCAAATAGTTGGTCTGCCACCATCTTGCTTTCCTTCCAGCCGGCCGTGACCATGGATTAGAGCGAGCTGGAGCCATGAAGCTGCTAAACAGAGCCGGGTCTCTCTCGAGGTTTTACTCCCTGAAAGTTGCTCCCAAAGTGAAAGCCACAGCCGCCCCTGCAGGAGTGCCTTCACAGCCTCAGGACCTTGAGTTTACCAAATTACCAAATGGCCTAGTGATTGCTTCTCTGGAAAACTATGCTCCTGCATCAAGAATCGGTTTATTCATTAAAGCCGGCAGCAGACATGAGGACTCCAACAACTTAGGAACCTCTCATCTGCTTCGTCTTGCATCCAGTTTGACTACTAAAGGAGCTTCATCTTTCAAGATAACCCGTGGAATCGAAGCAGTTGGTGGTAAATTAAGTGTGACTTCAACCAGGGAAAGCATGGCCTACACTGTGGAATGCCTGCGGGACCATGTTGATGTTCTAATGGAGTTACTGCTCAATGTCACCACATCCCAGAATTTCATCGTTGGGAAGTGGCTGCTCTTCAGTCTCAGCTAAGAATTGACAAAGCTGTAGCTTTTCAGAATCCACAGGCTCATGTCCTTGAAAATCTGCATGCTGCAGCTTACCAAAATGCCTCGGCCAATTCCCTGCATTGTCCTGATTATAGGATTGGAAAAGTGACACCAGATGAGTTGCATTATTTTGTTTAGAACCATTTCACAAGTGCGAGAATGGCTTTGGTTGGACTTGGTGTGAGTCACCCTGTTCTAAAGCAAGTTGCAGAACAGTTTCTCAACATGAGGGGTGGGCTTGGTTTACCTGGTGCGAAGGCCAAGTACCGTGGAGGTGAAATCCGAGAGCAGAATGGAGACAGTCTTGTTCATGCTGCTCTTGTAGCTGAAAGTGCTGCCACAGGAAGTGCGGAAGCAAATGCATTTAGTGTTCTCCAGTATGTTCTTGGTGCTGGACCACATGTCAAGAGGGGCAGCAATCCCACCAGCTCTCTGTACCAGGCTGTTGCCAAGGGAGTTCACCAGCCATTTGATGTTTCCGCTTTTAACGCCAGTTACTCGGATTCTGGACTCTTTGGGATTTACACGGTCTCGCAGGCTGCCGCAGCTGGAGATGTTATCAAGGCTGCCTATAGCCAAGTAAAAAACGATTGCTCAAGGAAACCTTTCCAATGCAGACGTCCAAGCTGCCAAGAACAAACTGAAAGCTGGCTACCTAATGTCAGTGGAGGTTTCTGAGGGGTTCCTGGATGAAGTCGGGTCCCAGGCACTGGGTGCGGGATCATACACGCCGCCAGCCACAGTCCTTCAGCAGATAGACTCCGTAGCTGACGCCGATGTTGTAAACGCTGCAAAGAAGTTTGTTTCTGGCCGGAAGTCAATGGCGGCAAGTGGAAATCTGGGCCATACACCTTTTGTTGATGAGTTGTAATACTGAAACACATCTTGCAGGGAAGAGCTGAACATGTTCTCAACCCAGAGCAGCAAACACATGAAAGTCAAGGATCTCTAATATAACATTTTATCTTTTTGTTTTTCAATGAGGTGAAATGTCTTAACATATAAATACAGGTAATTATCCCCAGCTGACTTAAAGTAAATAAAACATTCTGTTTAAAAAATATATATATTCAAATACTTTTTACAGTTCATGTCATTTCTCTCAGCTCTCTCCTTTACAAGAGTCAGAATCAGATGTTTGGTGACACAGGGGCAGACGGCTGGCATTCTCATTTCAACTTGCTTAAAAACCAGAAAAGTAGGTATACGTTGCTTCTATTTGGGGGATAACTGCGTGTCTGATTAAGCTCCACAAAAGACCATCCCATCTCTGCCTGCGCTAAGACATGAGAGCTAACTTTAGGCTGTCAATTTCTGTTTTGGTTTTTTTTTTTTTTTTTCAGCTTATAAATGTATTGTGAGCATTTTTCATGTCATAAGTGTCATTTTAAAACATGGCTTAAATTGGCTATTAGCCCATCTCCGTGCCTTTGTGTATTTAACTATTCTTCCATAGCACAACACTTAGGTTACGAGTTTTTAACTTTATAAATAATGTGTGATGACCACACTTACAGTAAATTAATTGTACATATGCATGATTCTTTTTCCTTGAGAAATGAATAGATTATTTTTATTGCATTTTTAAATTTTTTTTAAAAGATTTCATTTATTTATTTGAGAGAGAGAGAGAGAAATCACAGAAGCAGGGGGAGAGGCAGAGGGAGATAGAGGGAGAGAAAGAATTCTTAAGCACACTCCTGCTGAGTGCAGAGCCCACTGAGGGTCTCAACTCAGGGCTGGATCCCAGGACCCTGGGATCATGACCTGAGCTAAAGGCAGACGCTTAACCAACTGAGTCACCCAAGAGCCCCTTCATTGTACTTTTCAGTTCTGAGTGTCCATGAAAAAAAATAAAAGACATAGAATAATAAAATTGGCCATAACTGAGGATACACAATAATTTAAAACACAGTACCACCCTGCTTTTCCTCAATCATTATTTCTCTTTCACATGGTTCCAGACACAAGTGGTATAAATCTTAGAATAAAAAGCAAATTTGAAAAAGCCGAATTTAAAAAGTTCTGGATTGTAGATGTTTACAATCTGGAGTCAAACTTGGTCATAAGCACCCTGGGACATTTTTAGGCAGCTTAGGCAAGTTATTTAAAAACTTCATTGCATATTATAATCATCTGGATATTTATTTAAAATCCAAACTCCTAAGTTCCAAGCCCTTGATATTTAGTGTATTTTTTCAGAACCACTGGCTGAAGATCTGCCTGTCTTGGAAACCAGGCTTACATACGTCTGAACCGAAATACAGAGGTAAATTGTTCTAAATAATTATAGGCCACACACACTATCCTTAGTATTCTCAAAACTGCTGCTGATAATTATAGATTTACCATCTCGTGTTTTACCTCCAGATTCCTAACACAGATCTCTCACATGGTCCCTCTCTTCTCCTTTCCTTTCCCTTCTATGTAGTGATTACAGAGGAGAAACTGTCTTTTATCTCCATTGTTCTTCACTATGTGTCATTTTCAAGCATTATCATGGCATACAAGGACTTTATGCAGGTTTTTCTTTTCAGATAAATTTCATTTTAAGAGTTCTCCATACACCAGTTCAAAGGAATGGTACATCTTGTGATTCGAGGCTATAGGTACACTAGTTGGAACAGGTGATTTGAGGCAGGTCTGTATTCAGGGCATATCATGAAGAGAGGACAAACTTTGCTGAGGCAAAAATGTTCCATGTCCATAAAGTTAGAAAATAAATCATACTTAGGATGTATTTTCATCAAATATGACATGAAAAATTATTTGATCAAAGGTAGCTGTGAAAAATTTTTATCGCTTTTTAATCCCAACTTTTTGTGGGAAAGCCCTATTGATGTTACTATCCAACCCAAGGAAAAGAATCTTGAGCTCAAGACTGAAGTACAATGGGATTATGAGAAAGAGAAGAATGAGCAACAAGAAAGGAAAAGTGGATGAAATACTTACCAAATTATCCTTCCACGTGACTGAACTTGGAGAAGAGGACATGCACCTCTCTTTCCCACACACACTCTATCTACTGATACGCAACAGTGTGTCCTCAAAACATGCTCGTCAAATTGCCTATATTTTTTCATGCTATGATGAAAAAATGCTATCATTTACTGTCCTTTTCAGGGAAACCTTGGTTTTGCTTCCCAGCTGTTTACTTATTTCTCCCATCCTTGTAAATTGACCAGTTTCAATTCTAGGCTTTAAAACAACTGACTAGAGGTGCCTGGATAGCTCAGTGGGTTAAAGCCTCTGCCTTAGGCTCAGGTCATGATCCCAGGGTCCTGGGATCAAGCCCTGCATTGGGCTCTCTGCTCTGTGGGGAATCTGCTTCCCCCTCTCTTTCTGCCTGCCTTTCTGCTTACCTGTGATCTCCGTCTGTCAAATAAATAAACAAAATCTTAAAAAAAATTAATAAAGTGGCTAACTACAGGGAGATTTTCACTAACATAATCGATCAACACAAATCAGACTGTTTCATGACTAAAAACAAATCATATACATGACTTGTTGAGAGAGAAAGGGGAATTTACTCTGTTTGTAAAATTAGAAGAAAGATGGGCTGATCAAACAAGGGAAGGAATACAACACATCTGGACCCTAAGTCTACATGGAACTGACACCATTGAGCCCCAGAACTCACTCTCCATTTATTCTTCAGGAGATATTGGGAGACAGTGACATACAGTTTTGCCAATCACACATTTTTAGCCCAACTTGCTAAAGAGAAATGTGAGGCTAGAGGGTTTGAATGACTTCCTGAGTATACACAAACTAGTATGTAAGACTAGTAAGACTCAAAATGAGGCCAATCTTACTCTAGAGCCTGAACTGGGAAACTCTATGGCCTGAGCGCTCTGAACATGCCTCATTTACTGTCTAATGTGCCAGAACTAAGTTCTTCATGCCAGTCCTAATTAAATAGGCTAATTTAAAACTTGTTATTTATTCTTAATTATTAATTATTCATAAATAAATGAAAATTAGCAAAAACTGATGGTTTAACATCTATGTCTTAGATTTTTTTCACAATTAAAAAATATATAAAAAATAAACTGCACTGAGAAACCAACATTTGGAATAGAAAACAAAAATCAATCATTATCAGTACTGTAGTCACCAAATGCTACTTACATTTCCCTACATGCCAGAAAAGGTAATCTTGGATTACTAATAAGGATTTGAAAAACAGAAAAATAAAGGATTTTTGGAATTTTTTAAACAACAGTGACATCATCAACAATAATTTGATCTACTGATATTCTAAAATATTATTCTAGTATCCTGATTGTTACAGTAAAACCGAAAACTCCCTAACAATAAAAACCTCATTATAGTACCATAAAATATAACCTTTAAATGTTTTAAAATTAATTAAAGAATAAAGCTCCTCTTATCATTTATCTCAAATTCAGCATGCTGTAAGCTTATTAATCTAAAGGGACAATTTTTGGTTGGCATTTATAATCATCATTATGTACTATCATCAATAATACTCATTAAACGTACAAGCTGACCTTAATTCATTATTTAAACATTGCCATTTATTCTGGGATTTTCTTGTCTCCCTGAGAATTAAATTCACTTAATATTCTTCTTCCATGATGTACAGTTCTATCCTAGAAAATCATTCATAATATCTGAAAAGAAAAGTTAGTAATTTCCACTCTAATTATTTTGTGTCTCTTTTAAAATATACTGCTAGTATAGTATATGAGACACTTGAATGGAAATTCACAAAGGTCAATTCTATAAACATCATATTCCTTATTATAATTTGATATCTGGAAGCTATGGCATCTTTTTAAAAATCAAGGTTGAACCACTGAAAAGGGATTTTTTAAAAAAATTTTGTTTATTTATTTATTTATTTATTTGAGAGAAAATGAGCACAAGTGTTGCTGGGGGGGAGAGGCAGAGGCAGAAGGAGAGGGAGAAGCAGACTCCTCGCCAAGTGGGAAGCCTGGTGCCAGATGTGATCCCAAGACCCTGAGATCCTGACCTGAGCTAAAGGCAGACACTTAACTGACTGAGTGACCAAGCTTCCCTGAAAATTGAATTTTAAGAGGCTTCTCCATCAAGAAAGATGGAGCAGAAGTACTTTTCTCTATTCCTTCTGGCAAGTACAGATAACAATCCTGGACATTATATATAAAAGGAACATGAAAAGATTCTAAATGGTGAAGAGAAAAAGCTCAGCCAGCCACAAACATAACACAGCCAGCTGTGTTAAGAATAACACAGCACTGAGTTTCCTAGGTTTTCTTTTTATTATTCAGGGCAGGGTGCTAGAGAAGATAATACCCTGGAAATGCAAATGGCTACAGACAAAGAAGCTCCAGAAAATCTGATGCTCTGAGATCAGGAACTAGGAGAGGAGGACCCTAGTAAGATAGAAAACTTTGAGACAAATAAGCTCTCTACTTCAGCCAAAACCCACAGAAGACATTCCACCCAAGAGTCAAGGCCAAGCAGTTGTCTAGACTTCACGGTCTCTGGGCTACAGTAAAATACCCCAAACTCCCTGCTGGGTGGTGTCACAAGATCCAGTAGAAAGCCAGGATTTTCATCCCCATGGGGTTGTCACAAGCCCACAAATCAAAGGTGTCAGTGGAAGCTACACAGGGAACCTGGACTTCCCACCCCACCCCCCTTGCAATAACAAAGGTCTCCCCCTTCTTACGCTAGGGTGCTATCAGAGGAGGTCAAATAAAGACTCTTAACTTTCAGTACTGCTAACGGTAACAAAGCCACCTTCACTCCATGGTGTCAATGGAAGACACATGGGTAGTAGCAATGAGACAACTCTAACTCTCCTTGCCAGCAGGTATCAGCAGTGCCTTCATGAGAAGCCAGAAGTCCCACCTCCACCCAGCAGTAACAAAAGATCCCACAGCAGGTATAAACAGAGACTGAGTAGTAAACTTGTACTTCTACCCTGCCTGGCAATAAAAAAGGTGGTGTCTACCCTTCCCTTACCAGAGTGATTTCAGAGGAGGCCTGCTAAAACAGAACACTGAAATAAAACTTTGGGTCTCATTACATAATGCCCCAAATGTACAGTATGTAATCGAATTATCACCCCACACCAGGAATCAGGAAAATTCTGTTAAGAATGAGAAAAGACAGTGAACAGATGCAACCTCAAGACGGTACAGTTGTTAGTATTATTTTCGGAAGATTTTAAAACAGCTAAAATAAAATGTTTCCTTGAGCAATACAAACATGTTTGAAACTAATTTAAAAAAATTTTTTGCAAAGTAATAGTTTCACCCCAAAAAAGAAAGATATAAAAAGAACTAAATGAAAAATTTAAAAATACAATAATCAAGATTTTTAAAAAACCTTCAAGGGGGTGACTTTAGAACACAATGCAGTGGGTAGAGGCAAGAATCAGGGAACTTAAAGACAAAACAATAGAAAGTACCCAATCCAAACAACAAACACAAAATAGATACCCCCCAAAGAATAGAACCTGAGGACATGAAGGAGTAGAAAAAAAGACCTGATGTTTATATCATCAGAGTCCAGGAAGAAGTTAAGTAAAAGAGAGGAACTGAAAAGATATTCAAAGAAATAATTGTCTGAATGATTCCCAAACAAGATAAATCAAAGAAATCCACACTAAGGCCATCACAGTCAAACTGCTGAATATAGAAGACAACACAGAAATCCTGAAAGCAATGGAAGAGAAATGACACCTTACTTTTGCAAATATT
Source organism: Mustela nigripes (assembly GCF_022355385.1). Lineage (NCBI taxonomy): Eukaryota > Metazoa > Chordata > Mammalia > Carnivora > Mustelidae > Mustela > Mustela nigripes. Next base: position 120,642,818 of record NC_081560.1, on the reverse strand, counting down.
ACATTTCTCATCTGAAACCATGGAGGCCAGAAGGAAGTTTTACAGTATTTTTTAAATACTAATAAAGACAACTGTTGACCCTGAATTCTATATCCAGTGAAAATATCCTTTAGAAATGAAGGAGAGATCAAGACAGTTTTATATGAAGCAAAGATAAAAGAACTTACCACTAGCAGACTTACCCTAAAGGAATGGCTAACAGAAGTTCTCTTAATAAAAGGAAAATGATTAACAACATCAACAGAATCTTAGGATAATAAATAGGAGAAGAGAAAAGATGTGTTTCCTTCTCATCTTGAGTTTTCTAAATTAATGTTTGATAGCTGAAGCAAAATTATAATAATATTTGATGTGGTTTTCAATATATAAAGAAGATTATTTTAAATGACTATAAGTAGGAGAAGGTAAAGAAAGGTGAGATTTCTACATTTCACTTAAATTGGTAAAAAGTTGATACCAACAGACCATGAGAAGATATGTCTTCTCTTATACAATGTAATATCTGAAACACTATAGGTAAGTAAAATGGAATTCTAAAAAAATGTCCAGTTCAATTTTTCCATAAGAAGTCATGAAAAACAAAATAGAGAAATGAAAAACAGAAAATGGCAGATCTAAAACCTAGCATTAAATGTAAATGGCTTAAATACACCAGTGAAAACAGTTTGGTAAAGTGGATTAAAACCATAACCTAACTCGGTGCTGTTCACAGGAACCTGACACCAAATATAATCCCATAGGAGAGTTAAAAGAAAAACAACAGAAAATTATACCTTATGTAAACATTAACTTTTAAAAAGCAGCAACATCTAGATTAATATCAGATAAAGTAGACTTCAGAGTAAAGAAAATTAGCAGGAAAAAAGAGACATTACATAACGATGCGAGGGTCTATCCACCAAGAATACACAGAATACATAAAATCCTAAATGCATCTATACCAAACATCAGAGCTGAAATAGCTGTGAAGCAAAACCTGATAGAACTGGAAGGAGAAACAGAAAAATCCACAGTTATAGTTGGAGACTTCAGTAGCCTTCTCCAAACAATTTACAGAACTGGGCAAAAATGAGCAAGAATACAGAAGATCAACACAACGATCAACCCACAGGATTTATCAATACTTACAGAACACTACCCTAGAACAGCCAAGTGCACATACTTTCAAGCACCCACAGAAAGTATCCCAAGATAGACAATACCCTAGGTCATAAAATAAACCTTAACATTTTCTAAAGAATTGAAATTGTATGCAATGTGTGGTCCAACTACAATGAATCAAATTAGAATCTAATAACTGAAGAATAACAGGAAAATATCTCAATACTTGAGAAAAACATTAAAAGCTGGGTAAATGTGTTCATGTCTGTTAGTATTTGCTGTTGTTATATCTGGGAGTTCAAGAACTATATGGTCTATGACTAGAAATACCATTTAATTAAATTTTTAAAAGAACGGATTTGCTTTATGTGATAAATTTATCTGTTCATATCTATGGCCATTAAAACATATAGAATTATATATTTTATTGAAGCCATCTAAGTAATACATGTGGAGCACCTACTATGTGCTAAGTATTATTTTAGATGCTTAGGAAACAGCAGTGGGGAATACAGAAAAGAGATCATGTGACTATTAAATTAATTAATTAACTGATTAACTAATTAAATGGTAAGAAAGACAGTGATATGGAAAAATTTGAAAACAGGGCATATCATAATTGGGATTAAGATAACAGGGCAGTAGGGGATAGAAATAGAAAGCGAGGTTACAATATTAAAATAAAAATGGTCATGACAGTCTTCCTTGAGGTGTTAAAATCCAAGCAAAGACTTGAAGGAGATGTATAAATTAGTAAGCAGTTTATGGGGCATGTGTAGATAAGTATTCCAATCAGAGGGATCAGCGAGAGTCAAATACGAATACTAAACAGAAGCATCCAGATGCACATGTAGCACATGTGGATGGACATGGGCCAAAGGAATAGGAGATGATGAATTCAGGAAGGCACAGACAGTGAGAGGTTTGGGGACCTGTACACTCTTGAAAAGAAATGGCTTATACCCAGAGGTTGCAAGGTTCCAAGGCAGAGGAGCAACATAATCTAAATTATGTTTGAAAAAACAGTTTGGCAAGATTACAAGCAGGGAAGTCAGTAATAATCCTGTCTGGAGCCAATGGTGGCCTGGCCTGGTCGCCTGGCATGAAGACATGGAGGTAGTATACATGTACTTTGTGGATTTTGGAAGGATTTCTAAAAAATATGTATGAAGATATAAAATGAAATTATGAACTCTATGAAAAAAAAAAGATAGTTTTATTTTGCTATGGGTGAAATGCAGAGCAGTGGGCCTCCAAAACTGATCTCTATTCTAGGTCTAATTATGCGTGAAAACATAATGTCTCTACACTTTATTTTGCATAATCAGCTATACGAGAGTTTTTCCTAAGGGGTTCCTAAATTCCCTTCCAGCTTCCAGAGTTTACAAAATAGATTATTACTGTGAATGAACCAGAATTAACTTTAGTCAGAATAGATGCCATCAGGCAATTTCTCATTTCTCTAGTATTCATTTATAGGAAGCAAGCACATAGATATCAATGCATAAACCACTGGAAGTGAAGTGAGGAAACATATAGAAAATGTCAGCCTTCTTTCCACAGTCCAAGACTTCAGGATTGCCCAGTTTCAAAAAGACAATGGTCTTTCACCTGTCATAAGACTACGATTTGCTTCTGATTTGCTACTTCTATTTGCAGTATTATTAAGTGTTTCTTGAAATACTACAGCCACCACGGGCCAGAGCTAAAGATCTAACTGCTAAATAACAAGGTTTTAGTGTAACTAGAAAAATGTAGGAAGTACTCATTTTGTCATATGGCCTGTAGACATTTTCATGGTTTCACCATTATGTGAACAAGTTAATGACTGGCTCAAGTGTAACTAAAATTGATCATTGCTCAGCAAACATCTATTATATTTGTGCTAGACACAGTCATAATCAGTGAGGAAACTGCTGGGCTGTGATCCCTTCTCCTCAGTCTCACTGTGTGATCAAGAAGACAATTTAACATATATCTAAATTCGATGTATGTGGCTACGTGCTACCACAAAAAGCAAAGTAGGCTCCCCCAGCTAGGAGTGATCACACACCATCCATGCAACCTCTCTGCACCTCAAATATCTTCACCTCAAAATAAAGATATAAGGGTTTTTTTAAAGACCAAATGAGAGTATTATGGGCATGACCTGTAACAAATGTTCAGCAAAATTGGTTATTGTTACTGTTATGAAAATTATATTATTATTATAATGGAAGTTGAAGATGGAATGTCTATGAAAGCACAGAGGTCGGAGCACTGTCATCAACCTTCTAGTTCTGTTTTTGTTGGGCAACAAAGTCTAAAGGAGGCCCAGTGGACTGAGAGGAGTTTGGAATCAAGTAAAGCAGAGTTCAAGTCTCAGCCTGGCCATAGCCTGTGTGAGCCAGGCAACTTCCCAAACTCTTCTGAGTTTTAGTTTTTTTCCTGGACAAATGGAGACAAGCTACCTTGCAGTGTTTAGGGGAATATCTAAGAAGATATCTAAAGTGCTTAGTACAGGGCCCAGCAGATGGAGAGTTTTCCATAAAAGTAGCAAAGGTGATGAGGAAGAGGATTATAAAAGTAGATAAAGTCTGAATAAGGGCCCAAAGTTCTAATTCAATTTAAGTGATAATTCATTTACTTCTACCTGTACTAAATCTTGAACTGAGATTAGGCTGCGCTACAGGCTTATCTGCTTCTCTCAGTCCCCACCCTTGCTCAGACTTCGCCAGTGCTAAGGGTCTTACCATAGGTCTTGCGTCATTTAGAAAGAAAGGGACGCTGAAGAGGAATAGGTGAAACAGAATTCCTGTGTCTTCCCCATTATCGGCACAGATGGCTTCTTTTAAAACCGTACCATATCGAGTTTCACCTTGTGCATTTTAAAGTAAGAAGTCATAAATTCTTACTATCTGTCTCCAGGTTCAAAATACTGAGATTGTCACACTGCCACAGTTCTGGGAGGAAGGGCCCCTTGGGTTATTGTAAGACTGGATGGTTATGATGTACAGTTTACGCTAATGAAGGTAGGCTTCCAGTCAGGAAGTGGAGTCACTCCCTGCGGTGAGGCCGTTAAGTAGCCAGGAATGAGATGTGTCTATAATTAGAGAGGCATTAGGCGTTAGTGATCCCAGTGGCCAGGGAGACTGAGCCCAGTGGACGAGTCAGACTGGCTGGCTACGCACCCGGAGCAATTTCCTCCATCTTTTCAAAGTCAGAAGCGATGTAATGAGAGGTGGGCTAAGAAACTCCACTGAACTAAAATTATCCATCTAAAAAAAAATAATAACTTCTGTGAAAAATAGACTTGAAAATTGCATATGCTCAGAGCAGAAACAAAGCAAAACAAAACAAAACCCACAGTATCCAGTAAAGCAGCAGATTGATAAGGCAAAACAAGGCGAAAACAAACCTCGAAACTAGTAGGAGTGGCAAATCACGGAGTATTGTCACACCATTGTTCATCTTAGTCACTCATAGGATTTGAAAATAGAAGAGCCAAGAAATCTGGGATGAGCTATCACATTTTTCTGGAATATATATTTGTTAAAAAATATAGAAAGTGTTCACATCCCATTGTAATCGTCAAGAGTATTTTCAAAATGTGAGTTCTGGGAAAGATGGCAGAAATGTTAGTTTACCTTCACTATTGTACAGAGGAAAAAATTCAAAGCTCAGGAGGAACAGAATAATTAATGGAGCCACAGCTATTATTAATTAAAATGAACTACGTGTACTTTTTAGCTTTATTTAATTTCCTTTTCTTTGTCTTATTTGATCCTCAGTCCAATACAATGAAACAGTGACTTGCCATGACTCCCACATTGTATATGAGAAAATGAAATACCAGAAAGGATGAGTAAATTATAAATGCCCATCTTTAAAAGCAGCTTCCTCTGAAGCTGTGCTCCTAATAACTACATAGTACATGTCTTGTCTGATATTTTATAGCTACAAGTCTTGGTAGAGCCAGAGTTAGGGTTTAGATTCTGTAATGTCAGGCGTCCCTGCCTTTGCATCCCTCCCTGTAGGCTGGACTGCAAGCTTCTAAATTCTAAACACAGCACTGTGGACTATTTCCTTGGAGCTGTGGGAAGTCAATGACATTAAAAAGAAAAATTCCCTGTAAGAATTGAGTACATCTAACCTGTCCGGTGGGTACTGTAATAATGCACTTTGTTTATATATTTCATCTGCTTTGTTCATCACTTTATCCTTATTGCCTAGAGCAGAGCCTGGGACATAGTACGTGCTTAATAAATAGTTTCTAAAATGAGTGACTTTATTATGTGTCTATAACGTGCTGCTAGATACTGCTTGAGGGGCTAAGACAATGATGAAGAAAATACAGCTTGTGCAATATGGAACTTCCAATAGTTGAGAGAGGTAATAAGCGAGCATATAAATACCTAAATAATTTTTAAAAGAAGGTTATGAAGAAAATAAAACAGGATAATGTGATACAGTGTAACTTGGTGGGTGCCTTGGAGGAGTTTTTCCTTAAGTGTTGACCTTTGAACTGAACCCTAAATATCAAGAAAAATGCAGCCATATGAAGATTTGAGGGCGTGGAGGGAAGGAATTCCAGATGGAGAGGACAGCAAGTGCAAAGGCACTGAGGAAGGAATAATTTTGGTGATTTAGAGGAAGAGGGAGAAGCGAGACTTAAGCTTAGAGAACACACAGGAAAGTGCAAGGAAGAGAGGAAGAAGGTAGAAGCACAGAATGGAGGCCAGCAGTCCCTAGGGCACTTTAAATACTGAGGCCTGTTGTATAACCCACTTAAAAGTGAGACTGTACATTTCCCTGACTTGTTTCACTTTGTATAAGGTCCTGGAATTTTATCCATGTTGGCTGCAAATGGGCAGACTTTCCTTCTATTTTATGGCTGATTAATATTCCAATTCTTTCCTTCTATTTTATGGCTGATTAATATTCCAATTATGTATGTTATAGACAGATCTAGACATATAAATATATCTATCTCACATTTTCTTTATCCATTCTTCCATCCACAGACTTACGTTGGCCATTGTGAATAATGCTGCAGTGAATATAGCGGTATAGATATCTCTTCAAGTCAGTGATTTTGTTTTCCTTTGGGCCAAGAGCTGGGCAGATAGGGAAAATGGGGAGATAAGGTTCAAAGTGGACAAATTTTCAATTTCAATTGCGAAATAAGTTCTAAAGATGTAACATAAAGCACGGTGACTACAGTTAACAATACCATACTGTATACTTAAAATCTGCTAAGACAGAAGATCTTAAATGTTCTTTGCACACACACACGCACACACACACACACGCACACACGATAAATATGTGAGGTAATGGATGTGTTAACTAATCTTACTGGGGTAATCATTCCCCAATATACATGTATATAACTTAAAATTTTAGATTTATAATTAACCAGTTTATCTAGAATGATCTGTGCAAAAAGTATTTTTAAAAGTTATTTTGTAATTTGGGGGCTATCCCCCCCAAACAAAATTAGTTGGAGAACTGATTAACTCATGCATTTGGCAACTATAGCCAGACAAGCCAAGTAACTCGGGCTAATTACTGTACCTTTTTTTTGCTGAATATATGTGTGCATTTAATAGAATAATGTGCTCTAACTTCTCCTGTTCTCTGTTGGAGAACAGTCTGCCCCTATTTATTTTAATGCTTTTGGTTTGTTGCTTGTAACTATGATCTTATGTTTCTGTTGATTCAATTTTAAAAATCCTACTTCATTAGATTAAAAAAAAGAGAAAAAAAGGCACCTTCAAATATTTAGATTAAAGCATCCTGTGTAGTACCAGTCTGATTGTCAATTACAATAAACTTTGTGTGAGGAAACAGAGATCAACAGTAAAACCACAGAAAATGTCCTTCCCCCAGCCTCTCCTTACATGGGTGTGGTTTCCTTCGGGCCAGTCTTCATAGACTTGTCAGCCAGTCCTCCTAATCACTGATGCTTGCTGATATAGCTCACCCATTATGATTTCACAGTCCTGTTCCATCAGAGAGAAAGAACTTTTGATTTACTGCTAATTAGAGTAGCCATGTTTCCTCAGGCACAGGCAGTGTTTTGAGTGATGATGTAACCAAAAACCAGGGTTTTGTGATAAGTCAGTACAATTTAATGGAATAGAGGAGGCATTCTTTCCTCTCTGAAATACATGATATTACTTCTGTATCAGACAAAAAGGCTGAATGCATTAAAGGTATTTTTCTTACATTATAAAGATCGAGAGACAGACAGGAAATTATTCCAGATTGCTAAATCAATCTGAGAAGGTTTGTATACTGAAAAAAAAAAAAAAAGAAAAGAAAAAGAAAAAGAAAAAGAAAAAAGAAAAATCACAGGCTTCTGACTCATTGTCATACAATTCGTAAATAAACAGGTTTAGAATTGCTATCACTGCTCAGAGAGCGTATTTGCTGTTTGGTTGGGAACTGACATTCAATAGAAGTTGGTTACAAATAGAGATTCATTTGAAAAAGCCAACAAACAAACAAACAAAGTCATGGGCTGTGAACTCTGTTGTTCCCAAACATGAGCATTTTAATATGGGCACAGAAGAGCAACTCAACAACCTTGAAAATGTCTAAGTTTAAGGCAAAAATTGTGTGGTTGACATGCCCTCAGCCATTGTATTTTTATCACTCAAAATTTCCCAAGGTTACAGTTTGCTGTTTTTAGATATCCTCAATTTCAGTGCTACCAATTTTATCTAATGCTTTGGTTCATCTGGGGAGGGGGAGTAGTTTGGGGAGACATATATTATGTTCCATTTGTTTTATTTTATTCAGAAAACAAAAATGGGCATGCCTGAGATTCACTTTAAGAAATATGTACTCAGAAAGAGTAACTTTAGTGTTTCAAAAAGCTGTCTCTGTTGGGGTTTATAAGCTCAAAGAAAATAAATCACCTCTGTATTTTGAGAAATGACAGTGCAATGTGTGTTTTTCTTAAACACATCAAGGAGTTCCCTAATAAATACAGTGAACCTGGAGCCCTCTATTGTGAGACCAGCTGTGAGTTACGGGTCCATCGTTCAAAACTGCAACTGAAGTTTCTTTTCTCTGTGTCCATGACACAGTCCCTTCCTAAGAAAAACTAAACAAATATATAGCACAAGCTAGAAAACAAGTGCCAGAAAGATAGTTCAAAACTAACATTCAGAAAAGGAAGGATATGACAAGGACTTTTTTTGTTTGCTTATTTTGCTTTTTGCCTTTGAAATACTGAACTAAACAGCCAAACAGTATAGTTTGTAATAAAGTTTATAAATTTTTGTAAATTACTGAATAAGCCTATTTTTAATAGGTTAGAGGTTACTGAGATTTGATTCAGTGGAGCAACAGAACAATTTTTAGTTTTCTATTAGAATAAGGGCAACATTCACAGGCATCTAACTTGGTAAATAGGATGGGAAAAATCTCTGACAGTGAGATTTGCCAGTTTCAAACTTTTTCACCAAAATACCCATAATTAGTACTCAAAATAAAAGAAGAAACTTCTGCTCCTGAAGTATCTACCTGTTTAGCCTGAAAACAGACTCTAAAGATGTTTTTGAAGACTCATATTTTTAAAACCAGGTACAGATTTTGTATGTTATTCTGCAATATATACTTTTGTCTCAATACAAATACATTCTTCAACAAGCAACTGCGTCAAGCTGACACAGTGATGATGTGTCATCATGTTGGACCCAGCACACCTCCTGGCCAAAACCAAAATCATTCTTAGAAATAAGTGCATCCATTATAAAGCAACCCATTGAAGAGTGGCATTAGGCTGATCCAACTACTTTTTTCTCATAAAAATAATGTACTTTTAAAATTGAGACAGTTTTTATGGCATTTATTGCAGAAAAACTAAAGTGTTTAGATTGGCTATTTTAAGGTCAACCCCAGACTAGAAACTGCAGGACTTCAAGTTGTAACCGAACCCACACTTGTTATATGACCTGAAACAGGCCAAGCAGGCTGTGGTCACGATTATGTATATAAGCCGCCCACGCAGGGTATCATGCCAAGGTCAATGTGTTTGTGGCAAGCATTTTTGTCACACATGTGGAACTGCACACAGTTGTTCTGGGTACGGCGGCTGGAGTGGGTGCTAGGAGAACTGTAATGTTCGGCCCAGCCAGAAACAGGGTGATCAGACAGACCAAGCAGAGCACCGCAGCACTTAGAGAATGAATCAGTAAATGAAAATCTATGTTACTAAGACTCTAGTGGTCTGGATGAACTATATAATCCATCACAAAATTGCAGTAACTGTTGAAACACCCCGTGATAGATTGTTTTAGGTATAGGACATGCATTCCTCCCAAATGACATGCATTTTTCCATTAAAACAATCTATGATGGTAAAGCCTAAGGGAGATGAAATCAATCCATCAATAACTAAATTCTCAACGGATTAGTAGGCAAAGACCAACTGAAATTTTTAAAAACCAGACGACCTTAAAAATCATGCCAGAGGAGTAGTCACATGCTGGCAAGTCCTGGTTTAAAATCATGTACAATTTACATATGAGATTTGAATTCTTAAAAGAAAAGAACTTAAGCCTATTAGTTCATTCACTCAGTATGGTACTTGGATTTATCTTGTTTACATTTTAATTTTGCCCAAAAATGTGATGTAAGCTAAAAACTCCTGTGGAGCACCAGTCCACAGAGCCTAACCCCAAATTCTAATCACACCGGTGATAATTCTGTGAACATCTACCCTCTTTATAGGTGTGGGGTCTGTGGTGGTAGCTTCATAATGTCCTAATGTCAAATAAATGAAAAGATTAGCTAACTCACTAAAGGAAAGAAATCAGGCAAAGTAATCTGTTTGTAATTGTGCTTTTTACTTTTTTGTCTACAGCAGTAATATCACATCGTCCTGATATACATACTAAGAAACAAGACATTTTCAGAAATTGATACCGCATTTTGGATCAGAATTGGAAGACACCTTAATTAAATCTAATGCAAATAAAATGCCATGTTAATAGTGGAAATTCTTGGTAAAATATAACTCCATACAATATTTTTTATACATATTATATAAAACCATTCCTTCCTCACTATAGTAGTGAAAGGGCTTATATCTAGAATTTTTTAATGACATTCCAAGGTTAATGTTGTTAGTGAATATCAGAGATATTCAGAATGTTGGTTTCCAATATTCTTTATACATTGTGGGAAAACATAAATTAACGGTGCAGGCTACACATATATATTTATAAATATATGTTTATTTGTACATATTTTTGCATATATATATAAATATTGTAAATAAAATTTTTTGCATATATATAAATATACAAATTACAATATATATAAATATTATAAATAAAAATTTATTTACAATATTTATTTATTTATTTATATAAAATAAAGTATGGTGGCCATATAATTTATCATCACACTTTTGGAGATGAAGGATGCTGATAATAATTATATCAGGATACAGGGTATATACACAGATTGTCCTGGGCTAACAGAAACATTTGCTCTCCCTAGAAAGGATTATCACAACTTCTGCACAGCCAGAAGGGAGGAAGTTTCAGCTTGCTTCATAATCACAGAACATGTAAGATTTTGCAAACCTAAATACATTCTCTGCCCCATCTCATTAACAGCAGAATGTGTATCCCAAGCTTCAAGTGTGGAACAGATGCTCACATGTGATGTGATTATTTGGAAGCAGGGAACGTACAGACATAGGACAGCTGAACCTAAGAAAATTAGAGTCAAACGTCTAAGAACAAGGCAAGACTGAAGGAAGTAAGTTGATTCATAACAGCTTTGTTATAGTTTTAAATCACAGGACAAAATTCTTGGAACTAATTTTTAACACAAGTTTCAACTAAAACTGAATTAAAACCATAAATTAAATTTACAGATTCAGTTATGACTCTCTAAGTATAACATTTTTCAAAATATTTGGTTCATGGCTTAAGATAATGTGTAGGGTTTTTTAAAAAAGATTTTATTTATTTGACAGAGAGAGAATACAAGTAGGCTGAGAGGCAGGTAGAAGGAGAATCAGGCTCCCTGCTGAGCAGAGAGCCTGATGCGGGGCTCGATCCCAGGACCCTGAGATCATGACCTGAGCTGAAGGCAGAGGCTTAACCCACTGAGTCACCGAGGTGCTCCTAATGTATAGGTCTTTTATTTTCTACATGATAGACTAGAACTTTTTCTTATTAAATTTATTATGACTCATATTAGAAAAACATTCTATGAATTGAGTTTACTCATTTATTTGCATGGCTTTCTTTTTAAAGATTTTATTTATTTGTTTGACAGAGAGAGACAAAGTGAGAGAGGGAACACAAACAGGGAGAGTGGGAGAGGGAAAAGCAGGCTCCCTGCTGAGCAAGGAGCCCAATGCAGGGCTCCATCTCAGGACCCCAGGATCATGACCTGAGCAGAAGGCAGATGCCCAACAACTGTGCCACCCAGGCACCCCTATTTGCATGACATCTTAACCCAAAGTTATGATTGCTATAGTTGTCAAAGCATAATAGGAATAAAAATTTTCTCATTGCCTCTCTCATTCAATCAATATTCATCAACAATTATTCTCAAAATTTGCTGAAATTAAAAATTACCTGGAGGGAGGGCTCACCAAGACACAGCTTATTGGACCCTGTCCCCCAAAGTTTCAAATTCAGTGGAGTGCAGTAGGGTCCAAGAACTAGCCTAACATGTTCCTAAAAAGTTCCCAGGTCATTCTAATCCTGCTGGTCTGTGTGTCAAACTTTGAGAAATGCTGATATATTGAACATAAAATATTTGCCAAGGGTTGTGTGCTGGAGAGACAGTGATAAACAGTACAACAGGCAAAAATCTCTGATCTCAGACACCCTATGTTCTATGGATGGAGATATACAATAAATTCATAATTAAAATATATGGCATGGTAGGTGGTGGTAAGTCTGTGAAGAAAAACAAAACAAGAAGTGGAATGTGATAACGTGGTGGGGTATGATGAAGAGGGTGGTCAGGCAGGACTTACTCAGAAGCCAAGATTCAACCAAAGATTTCAGAGAGCTGGAGAGTGAGTCAGAGACTTCTAGAGGGACTAGTCAGTCAGTTAAATGCCTTGAGGCTGGAGAACCCTGGCTAAGGCTGAATAATAGGAGGAAGATCAGAAAGGGGGAAGCTGAGGGAGTGACAGGGAGATCAGAAGGAAACAAGGCAAGGAGGCAGTGCAAGATAGGCTCACATGGGGCCCTACACACCACTGAGAGGTCTTTGGCTTTTGTTTTGAGTGACCTAGAAGACCATGGGTAAAATCTGAGCAGAGAAATGGCACTGGCTGATCTGCATTTCCATGGATGAAATAAGACTGGAGTCCAAGAACCATGCAGGCTGGTTACACACATTTGGGAGTCACCACCATATTGGTGTTTATCCCTGTGCAATTCATGAGCTCATCAAGGAATGAGTGAATCTAAAGAGGAGTAGTCTAAGAACTGGGCCTGGGAAAATCCAACTTTAGAGGTCAGACAGATAAAATAAGACCAAAGAAAAGAGATGAAAAAGGAGCAGCCTTGATGTAGTTTGAAAATCAGCACATGTTGGCATCTGGAAACTAAGTGAAGAAGAGAATCATTAGGAAAAGAGCTTATTAGTTGCTCATAGATCAAGTAACATAAGTAATGGAAATGAACTCTTCACACAAGCAACACAAGTCCTGCTGTGGTGTTGGCAAGAGCTGCTTCTGGGGTGTGGCGGAGACTGAAAGCTTCCCTAGAGCATTTCTTTTTCTTTTTTTTTTTTAAAGATTTTATTTATTTATTTGACAGAGAGAAATCACAAGTAAGCAGAGAGGCATGCAGAGAGAGGAGGAAGCAGGCTCCCCGCAGAGCAGAGAGCCCGATGTGGGGCTCGATCACAGGACCCTGGGGTCATGACCTGAGCCAAAGGCAGAGGCTTTACCCCACTGAGACACCCAGGCGCCCCTCCCTAGAGCATTTCATGTGCAGATGGGAAGCCAGTGTGGAGAGCGACAGTGTGCAGGCTGTCAAGCTCTGTTGTTACAGAAAAAAGAGGCATGGGTGGTGGTAGCTACAATAAATGGTAGATCAAGTAGAGGGTTTGCCTTGCTAAGAAGGGAGAAAGTACTAAACATTGGTAAGCTGACAGTTATATGATAATGCAGAGAAACACCAGATAACACTGCCGTGATATGCTTAAGGACTGAGAGCTGAGGTCTTCTGCCCAGGGAGAAGTTACATCAAAACATGAACAGCTCCGGGCACCTGGTGGCTCAGTCGGTTGAGTGTACAACTCCTGATTTCAGCTCAGGTCATGATCTCAGAGTCCTGGGATCAAGCTCCAGGTCGGGCTCTGCATTCAGCAGGACGTCTGCTTGAGATTCTTTCCTTCTGCACCTCCCCTCACTCTCTTATTCTCTCTCAAATAAATAAATAAATCTTTAAAAAAACAACAGTTGATCCATAGTAATAGGAAGGAAGAACGAATATATGATACAGATGCAGGTGAATGGGTGATTCAGTGAAAATAAGATCACCAACTGAGAAAACACATAACAAAGAGGAGCCAGAAAGTTTGAGGAGAGATGAGAATGTCTAATCTCTAGTGGAGAAAAAGAACTAGAATGAAGAGAGGAGAGATTGAAAGATTGACATTCGTTGGACAAAGAAGTAGAACAGAATGGCTACAACTCTAATAGAAAAGAGAATACCAGAATCAATCTGGTATTATAGAATTATTTCATTTAATATTTCCTGAGTATTTTTCTAAGTACTTGTAAAGCTACTAATCAGAGCAACATATAACTTCCCACAATCTCCCTTATTAATAAATCTGCTCAAAAATGAAGGTCATTTTTAGACCTGTCAGTGAATCTACTGATACAGAAATGGACTCAATTGGGATTTCAGAATAAATTTTTGAGGTAAAATATGCTGGTGAATTGTTGCTTTGTGAGATTTAATATAAACATCTGATGGAAAAACTCATATATGTGTGCATCTCTTTGCTGTCTTTGAGAACTTCAAAAATATAACTGTCTTAGTTGAGGTGAAAAGGGAGTAATTAGACAGGAACTTTTATGCAATGGCTCATCAGACCTCCTATCTTTGTTTCTCAACTGTTTTGTCAGAGGAAGTTTGGTGTTCCATGAACTCTTCATACATGTGTGGCCCAATTTTGATCAATGCATAGGTGTTTTCCTTACAATAAGTTACAGCAGCATCTGTTAGGAACAGTCTCCCCTGCAGGTAAGGATGGACAGATGCAAGTAGCTCTAGTAGGTCAAAGGAGCAGAACTCCCAAGCAGGAGGCAGATAAGCATAGGAAAATCTGTCTTGTTACGTGTTTAAGAGCCTACTCAGGACAGTAAGAAATGTTTTCCACCACGCCCCTGACCCCTTAGTAAGCAATATTATCAACCACCAGTGTAACTCTAAAAAACATCTAAAGGAATGCAAAGATAATGACAGACGCTGTTACGGACACTCAGGAATTCTCAGTCTTTGTAAAGAACATGGCCTTCATCTGAGACTGTCCTCTAGGGCAGAGTGCAGATTTCCACGTGAGGGAACGTGGAGACTTGCAAGCAATGCACAGGGCAAGGGGATCTGGAGGGTGTACAACACAAATCTAAACGATCTGATTCTCACTGTCAAGAGGCTTATCATCTAATCCAGAAAATGCCTATAGATAAAATAACTACAAAAAAATTCAAGATACTAAGCTTCCAGTATTTAGGATCCTATCGAATGTAGATAATAAATATTTTGCAGGACCAGAGAAGTCACCATGGGGAAGCCTGGTCCCCAGTCACGCAGCTTTTGGCTGGGAGGTTCCAGGGTATTCTGACTGACTCTGACTTTTGCTGTAAACCTGGACAACCATGAGAACGTTCTAGGGAGCTTTTCAGAAATACAAGTTCCTAGCCTCTACCATGTCACAACTCATAAGTCTGGTGCCCACACCTGGCTGCATAAAATTGTGAAATGAGCTACCTCTCTCAAGACATATTTATTTTCTCATTTCACTCAGATATTATTTTTTATCCAGGATAAAGTGAAAGGCACCATCAGCACTGTGAAGACATAAAGTTTCTTTGACTCATTTCTACCCAAGGACACCAGGTTCCTGACCAAAACACGCTAAATCTCTAAGTTCTGTGAAATAAAATAAAATCATGCTTTCTGATCTCATGTAAAAATCACATTTTCAAATATTTTATGCTATATAAATCAATTGCACTTATAGTACATGTTTCTATCAACTAGAAACTGGCAAAATCTTATTCATTTTTTGGAATTATTCTCAAATGTCATCTTCTCTATGAACCCAACCTTGACCACCTCCTAAAAATGAATTGCTGCTCCCCCCAGAAAGAGTTGTGTGCCTGTACATACCACCAATATTGTCACCATTCACAAGTATTGAGATTTATTACTTACTTATTGTCATGGGTTGAAGTGTGTCCCCATCCCCCCCGCCACCGATCTATGTGTTGCCCAAACTCTAGTACCTTTAAAGAGGTGGTTAAGCTAAAATAAGGCTGTTAGGGTGGCCCTGAGCCAAACTGACTGGTGTCCTTATAAGATGAGAATTTCTGGACACACGTGAGACATACAGACAGACAAGTGTATGCACAGAGGGATGACCATATGAGGACACAGCAAGAAGGTGGCCATCTAAAAAACCAAGGAGAGAAGGCCCTGGAAGAAACCAGGCATGCTGACACCCTGATTTCAGACTTCCAGCCTTCAGAAGTGTGAGAAAACAAATTTTTATTGTTCAAGCCCCCTAGCCTATGGTGTTCGTGATGGCAGCCCTGGTTAATTCACTTGTTCAACTGTCTTACTGAGGATGAGCTCCTGAAGGGCATGGACTCTCACTTACAGCTGGTACCCAGCATGGTATCTGGAGCCTAATAAATGTCCAATAAATAGATGAACTTATTTATTGTAGAGGTAACAACTGTGATTATGAAGAAAAAGAATAAATATGTAGTTCAATTTTATATCCAAGTTATAAATTAAAATCATGTTTAATGATTTATAAAAATTATGTTTAATTTAGAAGGGATTTAGAAAATGAGAAAAGATACAATGAAAAATACTCAAAAGCCATTTATAATCCCACCCTTGGTCATGACCCCTTTTTAAATTTGGTATTTTTCTTTCCAGTTCATTTTTAATATTCATATACACTTTCCTTTTTTATTTTAAATATATATGAACAAAATAAAAATACATATAAATAAATATAAATATCTCTCTATTTACATACAGAGTTCTGTATCATTCTTTTTCCTTCAAACATATATATATGTATATAAAATCATTCCCTGTAATCTTAGGTAATCTTTGAGAACATAATTTTTAATGGCTATATAATGTTTTAGCACATTTATCTGTCTAAATTTAAGTATAACCGCTATTAGATAGTTTCTGATTTAGGAGCTGATGCTACAATGAACCTCTTTGTACAACCATATTTACTCACATCTCTATTATGTCCTTAGGACAAACATGTTTAGGATTGACACTGCACATCCAGCGACTGTAATAATATCGAAGGCTGATTCTAGGAGGGTCAGACTCAGACTGTTATCCACGACTTCTGTATTTTTTTTTTTTTTTATCCATGGAACACACTGAATTGCAGTATGTCAAGCCCTGCATTCTTCTCTCCTACAGAAATGAGAAAACTGAGGTCTCAAGATGAACAAAAAGCAGCAGGAAAGTATACTCATTACGTCTACACAGTGCACTCCAGAATCCACTGTTTTACTCTAAAGAATGTTTTGGGTGGGCTCACCCCTACCATTTGAGATGATCCAGTTAAGAACAGACATGGAGGCCCCCTAGGCTCTCCCTCCAGAGAAGAGGGAAGTTGCCATGGTTGACCATAATCTGAGGAGGCTTCTAAGAAGGGCTCCACTAGGCACTGAAGAATAATGGAATAACCCTGGATTGTAAAGGAAGAGAAAACAGACCATCTGTAGGATCTGTGAGTCTGAATGATACCTTGCACGATAAGTGGGGAATTAATGTAGCAGAAGAAATGAAGGTTGTTAATCATCTGATCTGAAAAGTGGGAGATTATCTTGCCTTGTATGGGGAGACGTAACCTTAAATGAGGAGAGGGAGACAAAAGAGTCACAGTCAGAAAAATGCAGTGGAAGAAAGTCTCTGTAAGCCATTGCTGGCTTTGAAGACGGAAGCAGCCTGGAGCCATGGGATGCAGGCAGTCTCTTGAAACTGGAAAAGTCAAGAAACAGACTTTCCTGTAGAGCACCCAGGAGTGCGAACTCTGACACCTTGAATTTAAACCAGTGAGACTCCACAGCTATAAGATAATAAACTTGGATTGTGTTAAGCCACTTAATTTTATGGAGATTTGTTACAACAGCAACAGGAAATACACTATAAAAAACAGAACTGTACCAAAGGCACAAAATCAGAATTCATGTGGAACCTGAGATAAGTATATGGGTTTTTCAAGATACGTGCTTGTGAACAGTTGGAGACAAGTTAAGGGAGTTAGGGTCTGGTACAGGAGGAAATTAGAAGTGTCTTTCAAAATTATCCAAACTTTATCCTGCAGATGACAGAGGGCATTTAAGGCAACATAATAAAAGTGATGTGTTTCAGCAAAATTAATCTGGCCTCATCATGAAAGGGAGAGTTAATGGAGAAAGAGCAGTTAAGGTTTTGCAATAATCTGAGTGCAAAGTGGTTAAGTGGACATGGCAGCAGCTTACAGAGTAATGAAAGCTCAGGCATGAGGAACATTACAAAGGAAAATCCACGTTTCTATTTTTTCCTGTATAGAAATCATTCTACAGACTTCCCTTAATTCCAGATTGTCAAGTGAAATGTGGATGATCTAGGAAAATTATGAGAAATCAAATCGCCCCACAGTTAGAGTTCTCCAAAAAGAACCATTCTGCACTGAAGTCTTTTTGAAAGAGATTGATGTGTTCTCTCTCATTTTACCCCATAAACCCAAAGGACTAAAACGTATGACTCTCTAGTAAGAGGGAAGTGAAGCCAATCTCCTGCCATTCCATCTACTTAAACATGTAATTGACTCCAGACAATGGGAAACTTCGTTTTTTCAGGAACTGGGTTAGAATTTGCCTTCACATATAAAATATTTCTCAGAGAAAAGAAAAAGTAAAACATTTCATCGTTCTGTTTTCAAAAGAGCCCATGATTAGATGAAACTAAATGTCCTTTTCCTAGTATTTTTCACCAGTAAACAGGTTTACTTAAGTCAGTAGGATGATAAAGTTGCTAGATGAACTTTGCAATCCCCGTTGGCGCATGCGTGCTTGCATACATGTGTGCGTGCGTGTGGCCATTTTATTTACAGCAGCTCTGGAGAAACTGCATGGGATCACCTGGGTGTCAACTTGTGAAAATAACATATTTGTCAATAGGCCCCTGTAATCCTACTTTCATTCCATTCCTTCCTGTAACAGAAATTTTGTCCTTAGTGTCTGGACTCAGAGTAGCTACTCAGAGTCTGATGAATGGGTGACAGATGGATTGATTGATAAATGAGTTATAATCACAAGGTCAAATAATGTTTACATTATTTAAGGATTGTGATACATGCTGTTAAAATGCTTTCTGAAAAGAGACTGTATCTCTTAGGAAACAGCTCACTGTTACCTGTAGCAATTAATTCTTATATTACTAATTTTTTGTGAATATGTGGTATCTTTTCACTGAATCAAAGTGAGATTAAATAACTTCTGTGTTCATTATATTTGTGTTTTTTTTCTCTCCGGCCAGATGTCTGTTCATTTCCTTGGTCCATTTATATGCAGACCTGGGTACATACCTTAGATAATTTATATGTAATCTTTTATGTATCTTCTGTATTCACCATTGTGGTGAATATTTTCTTCAGTTTCTTTATTTATGCTTTGGTATAAGTGATTTTAACATGCAGAAATTTTATATTTGAATATGCTCAAAATCTTCTATTTTTATGTACTCAGAAAATTCACCCCAGACACATCTCACATCATTCTCCTCATGATGCCTCGCGGCCTATAAACATTTTCTCATTGCTTTCTACAGACCTGGGTGCAGCCCCTTCACGGCCTTACAGATGCTGGCTCTTTTCCTGAAATTTCTCCCATCACATCTCCTTGTCCTTCCTCCACACTGGTTACCTCCTGCACTCCCTTCATACCTTTCTACCTCAGCTCCAGTATGCCTTCCTCAGGGTCATGGTCAAGGTCAGGTATTCTGGCCAACACTCTGTAGAGTAACTGGGTAATAATTATATAGTCTAAAAGTCAATATTGAATTAATATCTCTTTGGGTTAATGTCCCTGCCTTTCTCTATTCTCATCCTTAAACCCATAATGCCTTAGCAGGAGGCCTGGCAAACAGACACTGTTGATATTTTACTGTATTAATTAATTGTATTTAAAATTACAGACACTTAACTAAACAGGAGGTGGCTTTACTTCTATTTTTGTCTGTTTGAGTGTTATGTTTTTCCCATTTAATTCTCTTTGCCTCTGGGTTTTATATGTTGACATTTGACATAAATCTATTTACCAATGCTTTCCAATATGTCTGTGTACCTGACTGATAAAGCAAGTCTCTCCTTCTTGCTCCTTTAACAATACTGCAGAATTTTTTTCCAATGTGCCACTATGGGTAAAGTGAAGATCAGTCTATGGAAAGCCAGCCTGATGGGCTTGACTCTTGGCAGCCCCACTTATTAATTATATCATCTGGAACACATTGCATAATTTCTGTGTCTGTTTCTTCATCTTTAAGGAGGACACAATAACAGTACTTCCTCAAGGGGCTATTATGAGGGTTGGCATACGTAAACTACTTAAATGTATGTGACTGACACATAAAAAGGATTTGGTAAATAGTAATGATTTTTTTTCATCAAAGTTTCTTATAAGAAAAGCATTTGAAATCTAATGGAAATGACACTAGATCCATAAATTTGCAAGGACTTGATACTATTTAATAATAGTCACTCTTCTACCATGATCACATTTTTTATTTATTCATTTCCTCTGTGATGCCTCTCTGCACAAACTCCTCACATTGACCCCCACATGCATTTTTCTCCTATGCTTATTTCCAAATATTTATAGCTATGTTACTATTACAAATAGTGTATTTCTATCCTACTTCCTAAATATTTAAGAAACAGGGACACCTGGATGGCTCAGTTAAGCAGCTGGCTCCTGATTTCAGCTCAAGTCATGATGTCAGGGTTGTGAGACTGAGCCCCAGTGTCAGGCTTTGGGCTCAGCAGGGAGTCTGGGATTCTCCATCTCTCTCCCTCTGCCCTTACCCACTCCCCCACCCCAACACTCTCTCTTGTGCTTTCTCTAAAATAAATAAATCTTTAAATAAATACTTAAGAGCAAAAGTTTTGTTTATTTGCCTTTCAGGTAGCAATGTCATTTAGTTCTTTTAATGTATTCTCTTTTGATAATTTAGAGGTTCAGACTGTCTGCAAACAATGGCCACTTTTTGTGTAATTCCCATAGTTATACTTCTTACTCTTGCTTCATTGACTTAATCTTCTAGTTTGATGTTCTCAAATGCTCCAGTGGTATATTCTCCAGAAGCTATCTTCATGGAGGGTTGATATATGATTTGAAGATAGCAGGTAGCACAGTCATGTAAGTCTGGGAAGAACTGGGCTAAATCAACAAACGTCCTCTTACTCATACAGATGAGAAGGTGAGACAGAGAGTAACTTGCCCCAAAACATACAAACAGAACACGGATTCAAAACTGAATTTTGATTCATACATAACTGTATAACTAAATAAGCTACAATGATACATGAAAATGAGTGAACTAAAAATGATGAAAGATGTTAAACGGTGCAAAGCATAACAAAAAATGTAAGTGGCCTGTTTGCAGTGGTCTTAATTCTCATCCTTATAATTCAATTCATCAATTATGAGAAAAACTAGTCAGTTGGGCTCCTTGCTATGAGCTGATGACCCAGCTAATTTATTTTGAGCAATTCAGCTAACCTCTCCATTCCTTGTAATACACATTTCTGAAGTGAGAACAGTTATGTAAGTACTTTCCCGCATGTAATGTATTTGTTCTCAAGAAGAAAAAGTATAAGCTGATGCCCATTCCATGTATGTTAAAGGAAAAATTATCTGCAAGATATCTATTATGAATCATCACTAATTTGCAAAAGATTTAGCAATAAATGGTGTCCAAACGTATATTTTATACACATTTGTACTAGAAAGATATTTATGGGGCTCCTTGGTGGCTCAGTAAGGTTTAGCATCAGGTCATGATCTCAGGGTCCTGGGATTGAGCCCAGCACTGGGCTTCACACTGAGCAGGGAGTCTGCCTGTCCCTCTGTTCCTCCCCCTGCTCATGCTCTCTCTCTCAAATAAATGAATAAAATCTTAAAAAAAAAATAAAGTCCATACTACAGTCTATTAAAAAATAGGAATAAGATAGAGAAGCTGTCTTCAAAATATAGTATAGTAACTTAAAGGCAGGAAATTATATAAAAATGTATTAAGAAAGATAGACGGTAAAGTTCCAGAAGACACATAAAAGCAGTGCTGTGAGAGTTGACAGTGAGCAGGGAGGGAAAGAAGGCACAGGTCATTGCTATGTATGTAACTCAAGATTTAAAAATTTTAAAGCACTTGGCATATATTTGTATTTTATATATAGTCTGCCTTTCTTTCTTCTACAAACCTTATTAAATGCCTGTGTTGCCATCTGACATTACAGAAAATAAAGAAATCAGTTCCTTTGCTAACAAAGCTCCTGAATTTATGAACGACGTAGAGTGTGTGAAATGAAAGCTACAACAGAGGTATATAAAAAGCTCCGCAGAAGCACGGAAGAGACAAAGTAGACTATGCTGGAGGTGTGTCTATAAAACAGCTAAAATGCTCCCGACTGGGGAAGCTGAGCAAACCATTTCAACCAGAAGCAGCGTCCACAGGGCAGGAAGGCACAAAAGAACCCAAGGATTCCGTCACAGAAACCAAGGCCATCCTTTACAGAACACAAACTACATACCAAGTGTGTACTCTATCTCCTTTAATTGTCTAACAGCCAATGAGAAGGTTTTCTACTACCCTCACTTTAGAATCAAGGAAACTGCAAACTTTCAGGGGTGGAGTAATTGGTGTAAAGTCCTCAGTGATAGTTGTGTTGCTGGACTCAGATTCTGTTCTGTCTGTTGTCAGCATGGGCACCTGGAACAAGACTGGGAGAAAACAAATCACTGAGGCCCTAAAAGAAAATCTCCAAGAGCCCACAAGTGGCCGTGTGTGCCACAGTAGACAATGCCACCTTTTACTCTCTGGGCAGTCACAATGGTAACAGTGATAAAATGGGGACAATTGTCACGTATGTAGCGTTCATAAAACACCAGGTACTTTCCTGACAAGGGCAGGCTGGGGATGAAGCCACAGATGTGGTCAGGGCACAGGATGTAAAGAGGTGCTCGCCTGCAGGGCCGCCTGTCCCATCCCGAACACTGCACATACAAAAGGATGTGTAGCCAGAAGCCCTCAAGGTTGGGAACAATACAACAGACAGCAAGTGTTCTCATACCCAAGAGCAAGATGCTGCCAGTGCAGAGTAAGAGGGGCTGCGAGCTGCTCAGTCCCAGCGGGATCACCCACCACCCCCTCTCCCATAGCACCCAACCCAGGGGAGCTCTGTGCTACCTCTGTTTCCTCAGGCCTCACTGCCTTCCCCACATCAGGAGACACAGGGGATCCTTCCCCTTCTTCAGCCATCAGAGAAGGGCCTACCATGTCACTTAGCATTTTGCCCCCGGAGGCCAGGGTGTGTAGACTGTCGAGACGGCCCAAAGCTGCTGAACCAAGAGAAATACAGGGTGGCGGTGAGGGAAACTGCCCTTCCACAGATGACCTTTGGGAAAGGGATCTCACTGGAGAAGGCCGCTGGGAGGAGTCGAGTGCTTCATCAGAACGGAAACGGCTGGGATGAAATGTGAAGATAACTGAGCAGCCAGAGAAGGCACTCCCTGAATCGACAGTATCACAGCTGGAAGCTTCCTGCAGAGGACGTCTAAGGACTGTGCAAAACGTCTTATGAGAAGCTAGGTTTTCACCCCTTGCAAGCCCACGACATGGCACTGCATGATGCTCCCTCATGTGACTAGCCACGTCACAACAGCGCCAGCCACACGGCCCCTCTGCGTCGATCCCCTTCCCCCGGGGTACAATTCAGAGTAGAAACCATGGAACCGGAATGTGTGTGTGCCTCCAAAATTCACGTGGAAATCCCAACCCCAGTGTGAAGCTCATGTGATGCTCTTGGGATGTGGGGGCCCTTGTAAGTGATTAGGTCATTTGACTCAACTGTCCTCCCCACCCCAAGAATAGGAGAAGTGCTCTCATAAAGAAGACCCCAGAAAGATCTCTCATTCCTTCTGACATGTGAGGACACAGTAAGAAGGCAATGGCTGTGAACCCAGAAGCTGGCCCTCATCAGACAGCGGTTCTGCCAGTACCTTGATCTCAGACTTAATGTCCTCAGAACTGTGAGAAACAAATGTTTGTGGCTCAAGCCACGCAGACTATGTTATTTTTGTTATAATAGCCTTGACCGACTACAATAAATAGCTAGTAGGTGAGAAGAAATCTGAGAAAGAGAAAACAAACCAACTATACTATTGGTGAATAGTCTTTAGGTTTGCCCCAAGTTTGGACTTACATGTGACATTATGCTAGAATGTGCATTTTTAATTACTAAAATGAGATTTTTCTTATGATAAAAATAAGCTGGAGAAACTGTCCAACCTAAATGTAATCCAAGTACAGAGAAAATAGAAAAACTGGACCAAGAGGAAGTTCAAGGGCACTGGGAAAACGAACAGAGTTGCTCTATGATTGCTCTATGCTGAGTCCCATTTTTAAAAAATATACTGGCTGCACTTTTATAATTATCCTTATTCCTTGTGGAAACTAACTGAGGTAGATAGCTAGCATTGTCTCAATTCGCCTGACAAGCCTCCACAGCTGACACTCTCACAATGGCCACAACAGACAATGTACAATCTGAATATGATGTCCATACGTTTGGTCTTAGGGTTAACATAGGAATGAATAAGGGGCCAAAGTAGCCAAAATCTGCACTCATCTCCAGGTTTTTTTTCCTGGCTGCATCCCATGGGCAGAAGAACCTCTTCTGGTGTTGGAGCTGACAGTTGCAAATCTAAGGATGTCAGTGCCCTGTTTCCTTTCTCACGGGGCAAGTCCAGCCACAGAGAAAACAAAGCCAACATACAAAACACAGAAAATGAATTGACAACCCTGAGGAGGATCCAGTCCTTGGATCCTGTCCTTCCTGATGCTAACTTTTCTTTCCTGAGTTCCAGTTCTAGGAGCCAAGAAATGTGCCCTTCTCAAGTAAACCGGTTGGGTCTCTCTTCCTGTCAATTTCATCCAAAAAATTCGAACTATTACAATTACGTATATATTTAACTGATGATAAGGTTGGAAAGATAAGGTGTTTTCCTCAAGGGCAGAAATGTTAAGTGGCAAAGACTGAACTTGATTTTTGGATCTTTCTGACTTCACAGCCTTTGATCTTAACAAATAATTCTACATTGTGAAATTTCAAGGGCACCATTCAAGTTTTATGTGGGAGTTTCAAAAAAAATCCCTGAGCTTCCTCTTTTCCTCCTTCTTCCCCCTTTCTCTTCCTTCCTTTCTCTTACCCTTCAGAACAATTCTGTGTCCATCTTGTGCAGGTGGATAATAAGTACTTGTGCAGGTGCATAATAAGTGCTACAGTTTGGTCAGAGTGGAGGGGACATGGAGGTGGACAGGAGCAGTTGGAGGGGACTGAGGGGGCCCTCCCAGTGCAGTCAGAGGAGTAAGACAGACCTGCTTCTCTTGTTTCAACCCTTGCCTTACTTGGTGTTTTTTCCTCTGTCTCCTAGTCCTTCACCATTTTTATTTTTCGCTCTTCCTCTCCTTTCTAAACCTTGAAAAACTACAGAAATGGCAAAAAAAACCCACATCTTTTGAAAGTACCATTCTGCCAGTTGCCAGGAGGGAATGGATCCAATGATCGCCAGTGAGAGGCATGAAAGAAAAATCTCCAGTCTTTTCCACTGAAGTTTTTGGAGCAGATGAAGAGAACACGAAGAAAATTTCAAGTTGGGTCAGACCACAAACACACAGACACCCCTCCTCGCCTAACCCCAGGAATTACTGCAAACCTACTGCAGGCGGGCATAGCCTTGATGCTCCGTGGGCACTCCTAGCGTGACCAGGTTAATAAAGACTTTCACCTCCAAGTGAGTCACACAGATGACATTATCCACATGGAAAGGGAGCCATGGTCCAGTGTGGGAGGATAGAGATGAGGGAATGGAGGATTCCCATAAGAGGGGGAAGCACATTACAGGGCATTCAAGTAGGACCCAGAGTTAGGGATCTACTTTGTGATCAAGAAATTCTGGAAGCTGCAAAGGGAAGAGATTTTTATATATATTATTTGATGCACCCTTCAGTATCAAACACATAGTACGTGTAGATACAAAATGAGAATTAATGTAATGAATGAATCCATAAGCAAACCATCTGAAAGATAGTTAAGAATATAAATATGAAGAACATTATTAATTCTAGCATAGCTGATATTCCCTGTTTTTAAACAAGGGGAACACATTTTTTGTTTTATTAAGCCATGAAGTTGTTAGGGATTTGGTTTTCTTGATGAGAGGGCTCTCCTGTTTCATGAATGTTAATCCTTGGTATCCAAAATGCCACTCTAAAGAAATACTTAGCACCACAACAATAAGACAAAAGCCCAAGTAAAGTAAACATTCCAGAGGCCTCCAGAGGTTAAATAGGAATCTGGAAATAATTATCGTACTGCTAAAAAATAAATAACATATGGAAAATACAAGCAGTGGGGGAGGACTTCCTCTTCGTAAGCAGGATTTTATTCTTAAAAAATTTTTTTTGACACAATAATATTTGACTGATATAACCTAAAAAGTAAAACAATACTATAATTATTGTTTGGTGTTAAGATTATTGTTTTCATAATCTACCTCTTATTGTTGAAAAGTTTTCCCTGTGTAATAAATGATGGTATTTAATATTTTATGTCCCACTTTTTATTATGTAAAATTATTCACATTATTATATAAAATGATTTAATTTAATCTACAGAAGAAGATGGATTCACAAATATATAACCTTTCACCCAGTCAAGAAAATAGAAAAACTAGATTTATTCTATAGCCTCATTTTCTATCTTTCGCTCACTTTCATTATTTTCTGAGCTTCTTGAAGAAGGCGTCTAGACTATTACCACTTCCTCCCTTTGCCCTCCTCCCACAGGAGTCTGGTTTCTGTCCACACCACCTTACCAAAACCGCGCTCACCCAGAAATTGTTCTGGTCATTAAATCAGAGGGAAAATTCTTAGTTCTTAATTCACTTGGCCACTAAGAGCATTTAGCACCACTGACCACTTCTTGAAACTCTACAATCTTGGTGCTCCCCACACTACTTTTGTTCCAAATTTCTTCCTAATTATTTGGCCCTATTGTTCCTATCTCTTTTTCTCTTCCTTCCTCCATTATCTTTCCAGGTCGTTAATGTTATGATGTTTTCATCCAGTTGCCCGAGTAAGAACACTGGACATCACTTTTGCCTGATGATTTCCCTTCTGCCCTCATATTCGACTAATTCCAAATATATCTCCACTCTGTCCTCACATCCTTTCCCACCACTGCTATCTTAGTAAACACTCTCATTATCTCTCAGCAAGTGATTGTAAGAGTTTCCCAATTAGTCTCCTGCTTCCAGTCAGACCCCCCACATTCCATCCTTCATAACTGCCACCAGCACAATGGTACCCTATCACTTCCCATTAACAACCTCTCTGTGGTTTCCCATTAATTGCAAGATAAAGCCCAAGTTCTTTGGGATAGCTGACAGACCAGATTTCCCTTTCTAAAGTCCTTTCCTTTCCCCTGTGAACTGGCAAGGATCATTCATGGGCCACCGTTTCACAAAGCTGGTTCTTCTGGACTCTTTCCAACTTACTCTGAATAATCTTCTGCTCCCATAGCTTTTAGATCTCCAGCTCAAACCTCTCTTCTTAATATTAAAACACCATATTCGACTTTTTATTGGACATCACTAGGTATCCTGTATGTGTAAAACTTAGTCATCTTTCTCCCGAGACCTACTCCAGTCTTTGTTATTTAGGTGAATGGCACCACCTGATTGTCCTCTGCAGAAACTGGAGCCCTCCCTGTGTCCTCTTCTTTCTTATTTTCTGCTCAGCACAGTTGACTCTACTATCAGATATAATTGAAACTGATCCCCGCCCCCACCTACACTGTTGGTGCCCTAAGTGAGATGGGCACCATTCTCAGCCAGTTCCATATTCCACTTTGTTACCTCTGCCTCCATTATATCATGTGACTTCCTCAATCCACTACCCCTTCTCTTGCAGACAGAATTGTATTTCTAACCTCAAAACTTGAACACAGTTTTCCTCTGCTCAAAACCCTTCAACAGCTCCCCATGGTAAACAAGTAGTATCTAAATTTATTTGCATGGCCTTCACAAGCTTCTTCATGAGTTCTTGACATGCTTTACAACTTCTACTACAAAGGTGGGAATGATTACACCTTTGCTCCTCTCTTCAGAAACCCATATTAATGTGGCTTTAGAAAATTAACTGTTTCAAAATTGGCCAGTGACTATCATTGTTGTTTGTGTCAACTGAATATGTAGTAACATGAAACTTGGAAAAGAAAATAGTGAAACCAGAAAATAATAGGGCTTTATATTTTGACTTACATGAGGAAAAGCTAGCAAACGGCCAGTAGCCCTTTCTGTATAGCTACTTAAAACAGGTAAAAAATATTAAAGCCTCATAAATGTAGGTTAATACATTTAAGAGCTACAGAAGTCTACTACTTTGCAATATAATTCAGGTCAAAAAAGACAATGTTCAAATTTTGTTTTGTTTGTTTTGTTTTTCCCTCAGTTAATTGTAAATTATTCCCCCAGAGTGAAAAATCTAAAATTGCATATAGGTTTTTTTTTTTAGTTTTGGGTTTCTTTTGTTGTCAGGTTTTTGTTTTGTTTGTTTTTGCCTTAAGGATCCTTGAATTTTAACAGTTAAAATCTTTCCTCTTTTGCATTATCCTGTCTTCACTGGGCATCACTTGAAACAAATTGCTATTTTTGAATCTTGGCAATACTCCAGGGACAACATTACCAGCAATGAAATTTCTTCCAAAAATCCAGAGAATGCAATGAAAGCCTAATCTGGGCTCAGTTAATTACATGTTTGTAAAACACTCTGCTGGGTGTTTTTTCCCCTCACGTATTTATTTTTAACACAAACATATACACTCTGCTGACTACAGTGCAACCACAGTCACACCCTCTACAGGCCATGAGAGTTTACCTCCTGCATTTATTTATCAGCACTAAACAAGTGTTTACTGAACACCTGTATGACAGACCTGATTCCTACCCTCATGGAGCTTACATCTAATACATGGCATTTACTAAACTATGTTATTAGCTTTTGTTGTGTTAAATGTTCTCCTTGCATCACCTCCTTTAAACCTTCAAGTTCACCATAAGGAAGTGACTATCATTATTGCCTTTATCATTGTTATTATTATTATGCAGACAAGAAGACAAAAATTTCAAATGATGAACAACTGACCAGTGTCTCAAGGGAGGAAGTGGTGTGTACATCTCAGAACTCAAAAATAGCCTTCCTTGCAAGCAGTGTTGGCCACATACACAGCCCTGGCCAATGAACTGCAAGAAATTTTTAGGTGATGTTTCCGGAAAAAGCTGGTTAAATAGTGCATGCATTAGCTGGCAAATGCCCTCCCATTTCCTTGGGCTTCTGTGTTCCTTCTGCTGAGACTGGACAAAAGCCTGACGTTTGGAGCTCAGATTGACGACGGAGAAAGACTACAGGAATGGTAAGAGGGTGACAATTTCAGACTGCCCCCCTCTTTTCAAGTGCATACCAGTTCATATCACCCCTTCCTGCAGTGTGGTTCCACATCACGCTGGAAGAGAGATCCAAGCCTCCTACCGTACGAAGCCCAGCATGAATGGTTTCCTGTCTCCTGCCTGCCTCTCTGGACTCATCTCAACTGGCTTCTCTGCCTCTAATTACCAAGGCGAGGAGAGCATTCTTTCTGCTCTAGAACACACCAGTTAGGCTCCCCAGGGCCTTCATACCACTTGCTGCTCAGGACACTTAGGTCTTCTGCTTCTCTGTTGACTGACCCTTCTTGTCAGGCAGATCTCAGCTTCTTGTCACTACTTCAGAGAGCTCCCCTAATCACCTACTCTAAAGCAACTGCCAGGAATTCACACTCACATCCAGCTTGATTCTTTGTGCAGGACTTTTGACTATCCTATTTTTCTGTGTTTTTTACTGACTTGTGTGTTGTCTATATCACCTGCCCTATTTCCACCAAAATATGAACTTTCATTTGTACTAAACACCTCTGGCACCTAAATAATGCCTAAATAATAATGACTACATAGTCAAACACACCAAATATTTATCAGTGAATGAATATTATAATAAATGTCCTCCTATAAGATAAAAAACATTCTAATCTGAAATCTCTAAATTTATCTCATGCAGGTTGTATAATTTATATTAAAAATCAGTATATTTCATCATATAAACTACTATTCCATATTTTTATCTCTTCAATTATCCTTCATTCTGATGATGTTGATGCCAGAATAATGAGAAGAGAACTCAGAGCTAGACCAAGAGTAATAATGAAATGAAAGACACAATGAAAGACAAATACATGTCAGACACATAGAAAAACAAACTTTAATGTTTTTTTAAGATTTTATTATGGGAGGAATCTCTACATTCTCATCTAATCTATATGATTCCCAACTGAAACTATAACATTTGGGTAACTGAGGAATTTAGAGTTTAAACCTTTTCTCCTAAGCATCTCCTCTGTGTCTTGGGTTGAATGAAGAACATGCAGCAAGTTCTAAGTTTTCTGGGGAGCTCTCTGATAGACACACATCAGGAGTGTGAACTGTTGAACATGCTATTAAAATAATATAAAATAAAGGAGTCATTTCAGAGACCCCAAAAAAACAAATAAAATAGAGGCACGCATGTTGAGGATATAGTAAAACTGGCCAGTGCAGGTTCATGAAAGAAAATGAAACTTGACCTTATCTAATGTTAGCTGCAGGAATTTACAGCTCTTCTTATAAATCAGCAGGGAGTGCCAGCCAATGCCCAAATGCCAAGTCTGTTCTTGGCGTCTCTGGTCTTCCTTATTCCCCTCATATAGCTGCTCTGATCCAAATAAGAAAGAAGACCAGTAGGCAACCGAACTGCTGAAAAAGCCAAATAACTCCTATATTTGCCCCATAAAAACTCTTTAGTCTATAAGCAAGGCAGAAGTAACTGCTCCTACAGACCCGAGTTTCCCATCTTACAGACCAAAACCTTTGCAATAAACTCCTCTTTCTCTTTTTTTCTTGGTGGACAGAATTTGGTTTTTGACAGAGAGAAGATGCCTTAAATGAAGTAATGACATCATAATTTTTGTGAATTAATGATTGTTATTTTATTATTTGTTTCATGATCGTGTATTTTTAAAAGGCTGAAATGTCTTAAAAGTGGGACAAATGAAAACCTTAAATTCCTCCATCACATCAACCACTGTATACCTAAATTACATACTTTTTACTTTCCTTAATTTAGTTCACATTTATCCTGACTAAAATCTTACATATTCTCCTGATTTAACAACAAAAAATGCCTTTGTAATAGCTCAACACTTTGTTAGCCATATGTAATATATCAATATTGTATAATTTAGTTTCTACTGGCATTCTTTCAATTATAGCTTTTCTCATTATTTTGTACTTAGTAGTACCTTCAAAATCCTTAACCCTTAAAAATATAAAATTTGACAACCAAAATTATTAGTGCTATTCTCTCATCTATTTTCTTCTCATTATTCTACCACAACCATCTGTCTAAGGCATCTTTGTCTGTTAGAAATATGTGAGCCTCAAATGTAAACCCATATGCAATTTTAAATTTTCTAAGAGTAAAAATAAAAAATATGAAATTAATCTTAATATTTTATTTAACTCAGTATAATCAAAATGTTATCATTTTAACATACAATAAAATTATTAATGAGATATTTTACATTCTTTGTTTCATACCAGACCTTTAAAATCTGGTATGTATTTCACACTTACAATACATCTCAATAGGCCTAGACACATTTCAAGTGCTCACCAGCTACATGTGGCCAGTGGCTACTGTAGTGGATGGCACAGGTCTATCTTATACTTTCAACTCTCACAGAAAGCAAGCACAAAAAACAACAGTGTTCTAGCACCTGACACTGCTGTATTAATAGTGGCAAAGCCTCTGGCATGAACCAGGCACACAGAGTCCCTGTGCTACCAAACTAAGAAGCACCAAATGGTATTCTAAGAATTCTAAAATACACTGTATTCTGTGTGGGTGGTATGATCTGCAGCACAATTCCAGATACGACTCTATACACAGGCCCAACTTCCAACCAATTTTTCTGAGCCAAAATTCAGAGTATATAGAAGTATCTCTGGAGGTAGTAAAAGTTGTAAGGCAGTTACATCCCTCCAGAATTTCACACTTTTGTCTTTAACACAGTCTAGTTTAAATTTTTGGTCATTAACAGGTTGTCTTTCACTCAAAAGCATCTCTGTAATAGATAGTACCCAATTATTTTATTATTAGTTCCTAACCATAGGTGATTCACAGCTTGCTATTCATAACACAGCACAGGAACTACTGCCTCACTTGGTAACCAGGTACTGTGTTCTGTGGGGGCCCATGTATCAGAGGTTCAGCTGTGTGGCACCAACGTGCTTGTCATCTGATCCATCTATTCGTCAGTCATGAAGGCTCTTTTAACCAGCTCAGGTTAGGTGAGTTTGCACAAATTATTGTCTTTTTCAAAAAAATCAGACTTTGCTTCTTTAAGGTAAATACCTGATACTACCTAGTTCAATAGTTTTTACATATACTATACCCCCTGAACCAAACTTCCTATTAAGAAAACAGACAAAAAAACAACTAGAAATGCTTATACACAACAATTTCTACAAACCACATTAGTTTCAGCAAATGGGAAACAAACTCTCACGGTTCCCAGTTTGAAGAATGATTCTCATGTGCAGAGAAGCAAACCCTTGCAATGCCAAGTCCTCAGCCCACCTCTGTGTGTCCTGAGGAGAGGAACATGGGCTCTGACACAAGGAAACAAACTTGTACTTTTAATGTTCAGAATAATTCATATGAAAGTCTAACATCTTTATGTTAAATCACACTTATTGAAACTCATACTGAGTTATGTTTATGGAAAATAATTAGAAAGTGTCCCATATAATACAACACAAATCAGTGTCTGCGCATGTACTGAACACCTCCTTCATATGACAGGTAACCCTAGGTCTTGAAGACTCAAAGCACCTGAAGATGGGCATTGTTCAATATCCCTGGTGGCCTGAAGACTACCCATGAGTGTTTGGACAAGCTCAGTGTCTGCCATTAGTAGGCTATGAACACGTTCACTGAAATACTTCTTTAATTTACCCATACATTGTATTGCTGTTTTTGCTGTGTTCCTCTGCACAAGAAAATAAAAGAAGTATCCTGTAAGATAGATTAAGATACAGAAATGAGGAGAAAAAACTGCAAAACCAGAATTCAACTCTGCAAGGCAATACAACCAAAATAGTGCAAGATGAAACACCCCCAGGTTTGGAATAAATGCTAAGTCTCGCTACATAATTATATTTTTTGCAAGTCTGGGCATGCATGTAGGTGTCTTGCAATTTAAAATGATGATGTAAAATGTAGCAGAAACCGATATTTTTAAAAGAGAAAACT
The DNA here is from genome assembly GCF_022355385.1 of Mustela nigripes. NCBI lineage: Eukaryota > Metazoa > Chordata > Mammalia > Carnivora > Mustelidae > Mustela > Mustela nigripes. The sequence continues at coordinate 120,609,759 of NC_081560.1, read as the reverse complement.
GGAAAGGTTTTTACTTAGCTTGTCTGACTTACTCTGAGTTCTAAAATCTTCAAAGTCTAATTTGTTGAACACACCTAATCTGGTAGGTTCTTTAATTCAGATATTATGCAGAGAGTAAGGAATTTCTCGAGAAGGGTGGAACCAGAACTTGAGAAAAAGACATCCATGGATGTTTGGCTGAGTCTTCTACCCTTAAATTCAAAGCCTTCCCCATACTTTCTCTAAATTCCTATGTTAGTCTCTAAAAAATCACAATTTTCCACTTCTGCATCTGCTGCCTCATTTCCACTGTTCTGATTTCCATAAAACACATCTGTTGGAGAGAAGGATCTTGTTAATTCATTCTACTGAAGACTCACTTGGTTCTCTTAAGAAGAGTCACATCACATAAATCAAAGTATCTCCACCATTTTTGTGACTTCACTGTCATGCTCCAGTGCCTCCCCAAAACCATCCCAACAAGCAACCCTGGGACCAAAGGAAAAATCGCCCGGGAAATGGTGCCTTTATTCCCTGAATTCTATTGAATACAATGCAGTCAGTGTGAGTGTATGTTCTTTACCCTAGGGTCTGAAGACAATTTTTCTTTTCTCTATACTAAAGAAATCATAAAAATTATGACTAAGAAAATGTAACTGTTAAGATTTACACTTCTCCTTATCCAGCTTCTAATCTTCCAAGACCCATACTGTTCTGTTCAGAGGAATCTGTGCTTACCTTGCATCAGCCTCGCATCAAGGCCTCTTGACGATGCAAGGATTATCTGTCTCTGTGAACAAAATTTCTCGGAATTCACTTTCTGTTCCATATTAGTAAATGATTCTATAAGGCTTTGCTTCTCTCTAGGATGCTTAACAAAATGCTGACAGCTGTTGTACTTGTCACCAAAGGAGACATTTCTGTCTGCTTGCTCGGCCCTGTGGCTCTCTGTCTACAGCCCTGCTCTCTTATGTGACAGCAGTCTGTACCCTGTTGTGGGGTCCCTTATGCTGAAGCAAAGGGGAGCATTACATTTGTTCTCTTTTTTGCCTAAGAGTCAAAATAAAAAATAGATTCCTCCCATCCTGGCACTAGTATTTCTTCACAACACCACTAAGTATCTCTGCACAGCAGGTTTTCAGATACAGTACTATCTAACCACTTAAACCTCCTACTTATGTAGATTCCCTTAAATCATAATAGTTTCTGTGTCGAATCCCACTTCAACATAAGGTCTGAAAATCAGTATAGATAAAACACACATTCTCATTATAGGTGTCCTGTAACTTGCATTGCAAATATTTTTATCCTTGATAGAAATATAATGCAGTTTCATTTATTTATTTTCAAAGATTTTTTATTTATTTGACAGAGAGAGAGAGAGATAGCGAGAGAGGGAACACAAGCAGGGGGAGTGGGAAATGAAGAAGCAGGCTTCCTGAAGAGCAGGGAGCCCAATGAGGGGCTCGATCCCAGGACCCTGGGATCATGACCTAAGCTGAAGGCAGACACTCAAGGACTAAGCCACCCAGGAGCCCCTACAGCACAGTTTTAAAGTGAAAAGGTATATTCTCTATGGGGTCTATGATTACATTTAGAGACCCAAAACTGAGGATATATCGTAATCTCAATATGATGAGCCAAATGTATTCTATAACAACAGTAAAAGACTAGGTGAAATGATCAATCTTATACTTAAGATGAAAAACCTTATGATGTCTTACTTGAGAAAATTCAAAGAATTGACACTTATGATATTTGCACACATGTATCTTCCTCGTTTACTTTATGGTAAAACCCTGTGTCACAGACATTCTTCCTTTTGAACCCCTGCACAAGCATAATGCCTTACAGACACTGAGTGACCGGAAACATGGTACTGAATGAATGAATGTGCACATTAGTTTATCATGGACCTGGGGATAAAAGTGAGAGACCGATTTGTTTATGGAACTGATCCTATGAAATGGACTAAAATTAAAAATCATACCATGATGGGGCGCCTGGGTGGCTCAGTGGTTTGGGCTGCTGCCTTCGGCTCAGGTCATGATCTCAGGGTCCTGGGATCGAGCCCCGCATCAGGCTCTCTGCTCCGCAGGGAGCCTGCTTCTCTCTCTCTCTCTCTCTCTCTCTCTGCCTGCCTCTCTGCCTACTTGTGATCTCTGTCTGTCAAATAAATAAATAAAATCTTTAAAAAAAAAATCATACCATGATAAGGTAGATATATCCTCTTATTGAACTTAGCACTGGGCAAATATTGACCCTACTATTGGGAATGTATGTCAGAGAGGTCACAACTTTAACTTTAAATTCTAATTTTGTGGTTTTAGTGGTAAGAAAAAAACCGAGAAAATAATAGTCTGTTCATGGCAGAAGAGTACATGTTGGTAGAGAAGTAGTTCATGGTACTGCAATTAGCAAAAAAGAGTATGATAGGCCACAGACTAATTGTTGTCTTAACTAACTGTTGAGGTTGCTTTTAACCTCAACCAGTGAGTCCTTGAGACCATAACTTCATACAAAATGATGATGATAACAATACTAATAATACCTTTCTATATATTCAGAGATCCTTAATTAAGAAATAATACACTTCTACCATTATGTTCTTCCAAAATCATAATGTACCCTATTTTATAAAGTTATGTTATTAAACAAAAGATTGCCAAATGTTTTAGGTTTTATTTTTGTCGTTGTTGTTGTTGTTGTTGCTGTTGTTTTTGGAGAAAAGTTTTTTTTTTTTTTTCTCATCCATTGATTCCACAGCTCACTACACTTAGAATTACCATAATAGTAGGATGTGGTGGTAGAAATATATGACTTCATCCTTTATAATCACCAGCATGGCATTTCCCGGAACAACACTACAGGATATCAGTGGGGCTGAGTCTCTCTTCTCGAATCTAATGTTTTTGTGCATCCTAGTCTGAAAATGCTGACTGCACCATAACCCTGACTGCCAACATTAAGCTTGTAAAACAGCAGAAGAGCAACAATAAAGCTGCTATTTGTGTTTTATCGAACTGCATAAAACCAAGAAAATAGCAGAGTATCCAAGGGTTGGGTTTTTAAATACTCCCTCATAGTCCTAGTCTTTGTCCCAACTCATATGGCAAAACCTCCAAATTTGTTTTCTTTCTTAAGCTGGCTATATTTCCAAGGAATACAATGAAATACTGATTGAAATCTGTCTATGCACATTCAAAACTTTGATCACTTGTCTAAATGGATGGCGTTCTTTTGATGATTCCCATGTTATACTATCATAATAGTATATATGATATTGTGGGAAATAGTCATAGGAAATGTTTTAGAAATTCAGCAGATGGCTTAACTAAGTAAGCGTTCTCAATTATAAGTTAGTACAATTTTTAGCTGTAATGTTTTCCAGTACCTACGCTTAGCTTTATTTACACGCTTCATCGGTGCACAATACTGTAATGATACAGCTAAGCACTTGATTAACTTTTAAATGTTTACTTGTTTGAGGAAATGGTAAATAAAGTTAGAAATTTAACAGTCATTCTAATACTAATTTCTGCCATTGTAGATTAAAGATAGCTATATACAATCTTTACAGCTCCTCTCACTTAGAAGCAGAGTCTGATTCTCTTCCCCTTGAATGCAGTGTGATCTTAGTAACTTGCTTCACAGTGTTACCTCCTGAGCCTCTGAGGCTGATAGCAAGAAAGCCTGCAACATCCTCAAGGCTTCTTGAAACTCGTTGTGGGTTCCTGAGCTACTGTGTAAGAAATCTAGCTACACTGAGACCATGTGCTGGTGAGATCACTGCGCATGTCACAGCTGACAATCCAGCTGGTTCTAACCTTTCTTCCATTCTCAAGTGGCCAAAGTCTGAAGAGGCCAGACCAGTCTAAGTACCAGCTGGATACCCCCAGAAATCTTCTTTGATAACTTACAGAAAAAGAAGAATCACCCAACTGAGCCCTGTCCAAATTTCTGACCCACATGTATGAGACAGAATAAAGTAGGGGTTGTTTTAAGCTTCTAAAGGAAAACTGATCTCTACTCAACATTTCTGACACCAAATGTGGTTTTATTTATATTTTTACCGCACCAACCAATTCTCCAACTCTCCAGATACCAACTGGGTGTCCCACGATTCAATTAAATTCTTACACCAGCTATCCAGAATTAACACGGACCCCTCAGGTTAGGGGCACAAGACTGCCCCTCACTTTAGATGCCAATCACAAGTGCTGGGCCTCCTGTACTTCCAACTCAATGGCTTTAAGTTGAGGCTTCCCACAACTTCGTCCCCAGACTCAATAATTTGTATAAATATTCACAGAACTCAGGGAAATACTTGTATTTACCAGTTTATGAAGGTTCACCATGTAGTCATGATCCATTACTAATTCAATCCCCAGTCCTTCTCCCCTCCCTGGTGGATGGGGAGTGGGGCTGAACTGTCAAGCTTCTAATCATGATTTGATCCTTTTAGTGACCAGTCCCCATCCAGGAGCTTACCATAAGTTGTCCCAAGACTTGCAGAATTTACCAAGCAGTAAAAAATTTAAAGGACAGACAGCATCATAAGGATGTCAGCATCTTATCCTGGGGCATAAGAGTACTTGATATTATTCTCATCTTTCATTACCATACGTTTATTAAAGGAATATTTTTTCACGATTTTTTATTTTATTTGAGAGAGAGAGAGAGAGAGAGACAGAACACCAGCAGAGGGCAAGGCAGACAAGGAGGTAAAAGCAGACTCCCTGTTGAGCAAGGAGGCAGATGTGGGGCTCCCAGAACCCCAGGATAATGACCTTGGATAAAGGCAGACACTTAAGCCACTGAGCCACCCAGGCACCCCTCAAGGACTATTTTGACATTAAAAAAAAAAAAAAGAAGAAATATATTATCAGAGTAAACTATCCTTTAAAATGAGAGAAAAGACAGCTTTGTGAAGAACTTTTCACACTGTTATTCTCATTTTCCCAAACCAGAGAAAACAACGTGTTATCTTGGGGTGAGGAATTACCTCTTTAAAATTAAACACACCCAGGGGCACCTGGGTGGCTCAGTGGGTTAAAGCCTTTGCCTTCGGCTCAGGTCATGGTCTCAGGGTCCTGGGATCGAGCCCCGCATCGGGCTCACTGCTCAGCAGGGAGCCTGCTTCCTCCTCTCTCTCTCTCTGCCTGCCTCTCTGACTACTTCTGATCTTTCAAATAAATAAATAAAAATAATTTTAAAAAAATTAAAAAAAAATTAAACACACCCAGGGGTTTCCATCAGGCATTCACTAAAAGGGGAGCTGAAGGTGCTGGGGATCAGGATTTTATTCAAAAGGTTTCCTTGTAGAGGGACCTGAGAAACAAAAGAAAATGACAATAGTCCCAAAGAGGTTCCTGAGGTTCCACCAAGAAATGGACTAGTTGTTCTTTTTAGAAGAAATGTTGGTTCACCCATTTCTACACAGGGTCTATTGGTCTTTCCCAGAGACGTGATTTGTTTGCCAAAGGAACCACAGAGGTCTGCAGGGTTAAAGTTGTCTGTCCTGAACTACCCAGAAGAAAAGTATACACAGAGACTCCCTAAGGTCAAATATCCCCTAACTCCCCTCTTTGACCCTTTGTACATTCCTCATTTAAAAGATCATAGACATGGTTTTAAAGGGAGTAAAAACAACTAATGAAAGGAAATACAACTGGATAAGTACACTAAGAGCTAGAGTAGATTAGTTTTAAAATCGCCCCAGTTTAAAATAAAAAGATTACTAGCGGTGTCTGGGTGGCTCAGTTGGTGATGCATGAGCCTTCAGCTCAGGTTATGGTCCCAGGGTCTGGGCATCAAGCTCCACAATGGGTTTAGTGCTCAGAGGGGGTCCTTCTTCTCCCTTTCCCTCTTCCTACTGCTCCCCTTGCTTATGCTCTTACCCTCTGTCAAATAAATAAATAAAATCTTTTAAAAAATAAAATAAAAAGATTACTAAGCACGTAAGAGTGTTTATTATAATAAAAGTTAACAAATGCTCTCTGTGCAGTTACTTCACAGGAAAAACTTCATAGCAATGGGCTCACAGCTAGGACTAATCATGAGCTGTCTACCTTCCTATCATGGCCACAGCCTCACACTGGAGACATGGACAGCATGCTCCAGTCACCGTGAATTCTTCAATTCCTCAAACATTCCATGACTTCAGTGCCTGAGCCCGGCAAATGCTGTGCCTCTTGGTCTGTCTTTTCTCTTCCTTGGCAGCAGGCAAATGTCTATTTACACTGCTCAGAAAGAATCACCTTCCTTGCTCACTATTCCTCCAGACATCATTTTTAGTGCTCTACTTACAACAGTTCCCTGGATTTAGCACTCCAGCCTCTGATGCAGGCTGCCTGATCACTGAGCCTCCATCTTACAGATGAGGAAATCTAGGAACAGAGAGATTCTTCACTTACCCAAGTTCTAGTAAGAGCACAAGCTAGCAGGAAACCTGTCAATGGAGTCTAAGCCCCTAGGAGTACCCTGTGCTCTAGAGCCCTCTGCAGAGACCTCATGATTCCCTCAGAACTCACCAGTGTTAATGACACTCACCAAAGCATTTCTAGAGATTCCATTTATGTAGTCCTACATACACTAAATCTTAAGCTTCTTGAAAAAAGCTGCATTTTGATTTATTTTTCTTTCCACATGTGATTCTACTACAAATAATTTACAAAAATCCATTAGAAAATACATACAAAGTGAATTAAGTGAAAATAATTCTGCAAAACTCAGACTATATCAATCACCTTTTTTCTTGACTAAGACACTTCTCTGTTTCCTTTTTAAAAAGTTTTCAAGGAACTATTCTTTTTTCTCAACGTGGGTTAACTTCTTAAAGAAAGAGCTCTATTTTTGAATGACTTTTAACGCCTATCTCTGTAAGTAAGTGGTATATTGAAAGAATAAATGAAGCACTGTTTCTATTCATTTGTTTAGTCATTCATTTACTAGCCATTCATTTATTTAAAAAAAAAAAAACCCGAATACTTCTTGAATACCTACATTTGCCAGCTATTACATTAGATAAGAGACAGAATTCCTGGTCTCTAAGAAGTCACAGAAACACCAATGAACAGCTGATCTACAAGAATATATACGATATCTTCGCAGAAAAGGACACGGAAGATGATGGAAGAACTCTAATGGTTTCGTGGACAACAGGTAATTGGACAACAGGGCTATTGGTATGCAATTCCAATATGGAAAGAACAGTAAATACTCATCTTTCTGCACTGCCCAGTTTCTCCCTGTCTTTGTGGAAGACTGACAGAGAAAGGTGTGTGCAGGTGGCACAGAGCCACTCAAAAGCTGCACTCCCTGAAATATGCAGTTCCTCACAAACAAGACATATCTGGCGTAATAGAAATTTTACATGAGTCAAGATAAGCCTTAAAAAAAAGTACATAAGCCTTGGTGGATCCGAGTTCCAGTGGTGCCTTATAATTACCAAGATTGATCTGCCCAGTTTTCATTTCTAAAACTCATTGCTTAGTGTTTTCTCTCCACTCTGAGGGCACAGTTTCTCCAAATGAGAGCTTTTGGGAGAGCAACATAAATGACTGGGAAAGTTATCTTGCATTTGTAAACACTGAGGAGACCACACATGAAATGGAGACACCAAATAATTAGTAAGACAGATCCTTTATTCAGACCTTGTTTAATACAACATTGATTCCATCTTCTGGCTCTCTAGTGTATTGAAATGGGGAAAAAAAATCCAGAAGGCATTCACTTTGAATATCATGGAAAGTTTTAAAGTGAAGAAAGAAAAACTTTATGTAATGCTATTTGGTTCTCTTATAACTTATATTCATGAACTGGTTCTGCAAATGCAACCATGGCATAAATCATCTGTGAATTAAAAGTCAACAAAACAATGAATGAAAACCCCCAGTGGATGCTCTGCTCTTTTCATAAGGCACAAGAAAAAGAAAACTATAAGGCATGAAAGAAGTTAGGCTTATAGATATTTGGGGTTTTCCAATCACTTTATATTTTTGTGAAAGCAAATCTTCCTGATGGCTAGTTCCTGCCTCATGCTGACAGTTTACAAATAAGAATAGCAAGGTCCCATTTCAGAGCAGACAGTGTGGAGCCCTCCTCAAAACCATTTTTAAATTAAGAGTGACAGAGCTTCACAAGCATTCCTGGCAGTAAAGGATGAATATTAATGCTTGAAGAAAACAATAAACTAGATCTGCATCTATAGTCTTTTGCCTCCCCAACCCCCACTGTAAGAAGATAGGCCTCCTGCAGTTGGATGTTTTGTCTTTTTGATTTTTACACTCATAAGTGGAAAAGGCACAGTAAGATAAACCTTGTCAACAAGACTTATCGTTCTATTGATATACTGCTTCATTCGAGAACATTATCCTCTGGATTCCTCCAAATCCAGACACATAAACATACATACATAATGTACGTTGAATAGAAAAACTTTTTATTCCAAATGTTATGGGAATGAGGAATTCCAAGTGAGATAAGATGGGATAGCTTGAAGACATCTATGTAAGAAATGCTGGCCTACTTTGTAAAACAGTTGTTTTTTGTTTGTTTGTTTTATTGAAGACCAATTAACATACAGTGTTATGTTACATTCAGGTGTACAATATACTGATTCAACAATTCTGGAGGTTTCTCACTGTTCATCAGGATAAGTCTACTCTTAATCCCTTCTATCTTTTTCACCCGAACCCCCACCCGCCAGTTTGTTCTCTGTATTTAAGAGACAGATTTTGTCTCTTTTTTGTCTGTTCATTTGTTTTGTTTCTTAAACTCCACATATGAGTGAAATCATACTGTATTTGTTTTTCTCTGTGTGGCTTGCTTCATTTAGCATTATACCCTCTAGGTCCATCCGTGTTATTATAAATGGCAAGATTTCATTCTTTGTTATGACAAAATAATACCGTTATACACGCACACACACATACATATTCTTTACCCAGTTGTTTTTAATTCCTCAAAGAATTTGGTTGCAACATGAGTGTTATCAGGAGCTGATTCCCGCATCCAATACATCATGTTCAATTTGAGTTTTTATAGCAGGGAGATCTTCAACTAGATGGAAACCAAAAGATTTGCTTTCTAGATTTAAAGCTGTTTGTTTTTGGAATGTTTCTCCTTCCCTCTGGATATATAGTTTCATTTTAGCTTCAGGGAGAAGGTTCTTAAAAAATTCCCATCAGGCTTTGAATATCAGCTTCAAATTTGTCCAACTTCTGGCTCTAGAGCTACCTAAGTCTTTTCAACTATCTTGTCAGGTTTTAGCCATAAGAAACAGTAAACATTCCCAGAAGGACTGAATAACCTCATTGATGAAAGAGGCTCCCCAAAGAAGATTCAAAAGATATTATCCTCCCTATATCTAGAACCACTCCCAAAGATACACAAAGAAAGAAAGAAAGACCTAGACAACCTCCTGGTTGGTGGAAACACTCAACAGAATCTTAGCTACAAATGGGGGTGCAAGCCATATCTCTGTGGAGCCGTACTTAGCCACAAATGGAGTGCAATGTACATTTCTGTCCGGTTATATATGGGTTCCCCAACCTCACAGCTAAACTGCCTACACATGTAAGAACAGATGACCCCAGTGCCCTAGGCAGGCAGAAAGCCAAGCCAAGTTCCCAGAGCACAAAACGAAACAAGAAAGAACGTGATGAGCACTGAGTGTTATGTACAGCTAATGAAACATTGAACACTATATCAAAAACTAATGATGTAGCACATGTTGGTTAACTGAATTTAAGTTAAAAGAAAAAAAAAGAAAGAAATCCTTGTACCTGGGAGAAAATGATCGACAACCCATAAGTATCTCAAAATCAACTTAACAAGAGTCTGGATTTGAAAAGGAATCAGCAACATGAAATGTCATCCTCCTCTCTTCACAGAAGAGATGTGAGACAGCTGATGCTGGTAAGAATTCTCAACCTTTGCTGGCTTCTGTTAATTTTCTCAGGATCCCACCTGCAGGCTCCCAAATAAATGGAGTTTTTGGTATAACTACCAGAATTTGGCAAGGTCTTCTGCCATTAATGTTAATTTCAGTTTCTGCTGGGCTGTTAAAGGGAATAACTGGTAGTGATTTACTAGAGAATCCCTCAGAGTCTTGCCAGTGCTGGGAAGCACCTATGTAGGGCCCACTTTCCAGGGTACATATGGGGTCATCTGAGTTGGTGTGGAAGGATTTGACAAAATCTTTGAGGTTATTCTGACTGCAAATGAGACATCAGTTTCTGGTCTAGCATATTAATGATGGACCGCCAGAAGGATACAGTGCAGGAGTCCCAGGTGTCTTAGGTTTCTGGCTCTGGAGCTGTTGCAGTTGTAAGGACACTCTGATGACAGACTTTTGTTTATAGTTTATAGTCTTTTCAGAGTGGACTGAGTATTGGAGCCACATCAGTGCTTTGTTTGAGGTACCTTTTGTTTCCTTAATTTTTCATAAAGCTTTTGCAATGCATCTTTCAGTAAAGCTATTCGGCTTCTGAGATTCCCATTAATAACAGAGCCTATGATTCCCTCATGAGAATATTTCTGATGGCTTTTAATAGTCTAATTGAGATTTAGATTTAGATTTGATGGTCAAAACTGTACAACTTCTTAACTATTTCTCCAAGTCCCCAAGTTGAGGCTCAGTGAGTTCCCCCAATACAGAATTGCAGTTTCTGGTTTTTAGTACTTTTAAGGCTGCCACCTG